>NW_025534359.1:0-216805 GCF_020615455.1 Coregonus clupeaformis | reverse complement strand
CCACTGATTCCTTCCAAACCACTCATTGTTGAATTTCTGCGTTTGTAGGTGATATTACATTTAATGCAGTGATATTGCTTTTTTCAATGAACGATTGCATTAAAAACTAGGTGGTATTTTACTGGAAAGTTTACATAATTTTTCTTGTCATACACTTTATGGGCACCTAATCCAGGCCCACGGTGACAGGAAACACACTGTACAAAAACCTAATCAGGGACCACTTCAGCAGGAATGTATCCGTTTTTTGTTTGAACTTGTGTCTAACCCTTACTTTTAGACATCAAAACACTAACAAATGCTGTTAATGTTTCCTGTAAATAAAGTTTATGACGCAAATGTTTCACCTGTCCTTAATTTGATTTGAATATTTAGACAGATTCTGTCAATTCGATGCCTAATCCTATTCTGCTACAGTCAGGTCTTTTAAACATATCATATACACACAACATGCATACATTATGTGACATCGTTGCTCTCAACATGGACCCTCTCAGAGATTTGGTCCTCTGGTGGTAAATCCATGTACTGCACTCTTTAGAGGAACATACCTGAAGCCAACTGACTGGTAATTGGCCAGGCAAACATAAAACATAAAAAGGTTAGATATGAAAAGTAATTCAAGTTCATTATTCTTGTGAGGATTTAGTGGATTAATTCTCAGAACCTCCTCAACATTTAAATGCGGTCAGCAAAGTGTTAGTGGAGTATAAAGGGTTTTCTAAATATTTACCCCAAAACATCTGTTTCTGCATCTCCTGGCTGATCTTCAGGTGAGGTACCTTCTTATCCTACATGTGCTGCCCACTACACTGTCGTATATGATGAATGGTGGTCGTCCTTGCTGATGAACAAAAGGAGTCTGCTCATACTGAACATTGATCATAAGGTTTATTCAGATCACAAGCTTCAGCATGAGTTTACAGACACGCGTGGTCCGGAGAGCAGTGTCCTCCAATTCTAATGTCTGCTCTGTCCTATCTTCTTCGTTCACCCCTATTTATAACCAATGCAACAAGATGGGCTCCCTCTTCTGGCCAGTTTACAATACACTTCCTGTCTATTATATGTTACATTATACTAACCATTGTCTTGTGATACTAACATAACCAACATTCCATTTTGTCATGAAAAACATTTAACAAAGGAATAATCTTCAGATACGATATTCCCCCCTTTCGAGACGAAATAAACGTCTCGAAAACAAACAGAATAAGATTATGACTATTAACCATTTATCTCATTGAGTATCTTTAACATTAAACCAAACACATTCTCCTCTAGAGTGTAAATACCTTTCTATGAAATACCTGTTTATGAAGTGAGAATACATTACTATGACATATGAACAACTGTTTATGAAGTATGAATACATTACTATGAATTATGAATAAATCTTTATGGAGTGTGAGAGCGAAAAACTGTCCAGCAGCCATCCATCCATATCAATCAAGACAGTAAAATTCTCTCACGGTCCCTCTGCCCCAGGCAACCACCGTCGGTACTCCAGATAACCTCATTAACCATGTAAATACATTTGAAACTATGATGCCATTAAATACACATGTTTCCCCTGCAAACAAAATCCTATCCAGAAACATCCACTCTCAGGCTGGTCAACCCATAGGACCTGAAAGGGAATCTCTCCCTGCTTAAACCTTCTGTCCCTAAACCCCATCGAAATAAACAAAAGCATCTAAGATCCTCATCTGCATTCAATAACATCAAACATCATTCTACCAAAATTAATACCTAAGAATATGACACAATTATGTATTACACATGTCTATATTTCATTGCCAACACTGGAATGTAGTCCACTACACTTCATCTCCCTGTAGTGTCCTCTTCCAATGGACTTGTTGATAATGGAATCAGCCACACCCTCCTTGTTTCATCTCCTCCAGTCATATTGTCCCTTCATATTGTCTTTGCTTGAGTATTCCAATCTCCACATGTTCTCCCAAATGCTTCTGGAATGACAAGAAAATAAACGACCAAACAGTATCTTTTGCAAAACAACATTTTCAAATTAAACCTCCATTTCACCTAAGAATTAAAAAAATTATACATAAATGATGCATGAATCACATTATCCATTCCCCCCTTTGATTCATAAATCATACTAAAAATCATACTAATATTGAAAAAACAATTTGAAAAATCATCAAATAATCCAAAATGATATTTATCCATCAGTTCCACTTGTCCATCTTTATCCAGATCAGGAACAGTCAACACCGGCATCTGAGTGTTGTCTCCAGGCACCACTTCTCCAACCTATCTCAATCTCATAACTTTCTCAAAAGTCAGTACAAACATCACACAGTGTTATCAAAGCTTAAACTAGAATCTGACCCATCACTGCCCCTACTGGCCTAATTGATCTTGCAACCAAATCCTTTCAAATGCATCCCTTATAATGCATCTATAACCCCAGTGATATTATCTGAATTATCTGGACTCAAAAGATAACTAATATGTATCAATATTATCTTCCCAAATGTTACACCATACCATGAATAAAGTCCCCCCTTCTCCCTTAGACTTATTCTTCAATGATAGGCTTGAAGACTATGACATGTCGCCATGTCACCCTTTTAACCCTAGATTTAGCTGTGTCCAATGCTATCCCTCTTATAATGGTAAAACCTCATATGGAAGTTTCAACGTTGACCTGTAACAACATCCTATCCCCCATAGGGTAAGAATATACTCTATCATCACAAACCCACCAAATATCTCTAAAATTCCCATAGTCACATTGTCAGTCAAAAGCTAATCGTTTAACCATCAAAGTCCTACTCTTCTTACTACCTGGTATATTAAAATTTACATTATATTTGTCATCTCTAACCTTATGTTCATGCTTATCCAACATTATCATCTAACATCCCAATCTGATCTTCCCCTAAACACACCCTTTACCTCATATGTTTTATTAAAACAACAACAACTTTTATCCTCACTGATTCACCTGAATACTTCAGGTTTCCACTGTTACCTGACTTTACTTTCCATCTAACAATTCCCATAGGGTAATCCATTTACCCAAGAACACTTAAACCCTACTGTTCTGACAACTACATTATTTTATCTGTCAATGACTGTTGCCGATACCACAGTCATGACAAAGCATAACCCTGACCCACACCTGATAGAGGCCGCGCGACCGTCTAACACGTCTTGGGCTGGCATCCCCAACAGACATCAACCCTCAAGATTCCTCACTGACCTTACAGAATGAGTTAATCTATCTCTAATTTTCACAACAGAGGAACGAGCAGCACTGATCAGATGCCCCCCCCCTCTGTCATCAAAATCAAAAGACCCCATCCTGCAGCTTCCATGATGAATCTCTATTCTCCATTTCAGATTAATCTATATTGTTTCTATCTGCTCTCCTATTTTAACCCCATTCGTACTATAACCTCCTGAGTCCCTCTTGCTACCTCTTTAATTTCAGAACAGTTGTTGTCGGTATCATACTCCTATATTTGCTATTGCCATAGTATCATTAATCCCTTCCAAAGTTACCCTTAAAGTAGTTGATTTAGCTGCTGTATCAACCCTAATTACTTCTAGTGGAAAAGCTACCCATATCCCATGTGTATTATTCACTGTTGGAGTGACTACTGTAATAAACTTATCCTTAACTCCCTCTGTGACTGTGGAAACTTCTACAGACTTCAAATCTTCCATTATAAGCGTTACTTTATGAATTACATAGCCCTTTAACCCATAATTCTTAACCAGAACAACTTCTAATGCTTGCACTAGATAAGTACACATATATCCTCCCTAACCTTTCTCTATAATATTACGCAACATAAGTGAACAGTCACTCCTAACCCTCTTCTAAACTATACCTCCTTTTACTCCTGGTCCTGATAACAATACTTATTCTCCATAATTATCTCTCCATATGGGAGGAACGTCCCCATCCTAAACCCTAATAAGTGTTTTCCCCCTAAAATTGGTGCTGTATTGGTTCCCTTATAATCAAATGCAATATATTTATGACTTTAATACCTATCAATGTTGAAAGAGTTAAATTGCTTCTCCCTGTTGTTCTAATAGACTAAAGTGTTAATGTCCTTATTTACTCCTAGTTTTCCCCCAGTTTTCCCCTAAGACTTTGAACTCTTTCCTTGTACTTCCATCCATCACCACTAGTGTCACTTTTTCCCCAAATCTCAGTCCTATCTCTAAATCCCTGACTTTCAAACTTTTGATTACACAAAATACACCTATAATGACCTTGATCTCCCTGCTGGAAACTGTAAATATAGATACTCAATCACCCTCAAATCATTCAGCAACACATACTTTCTCAATGCATCTGCCCCTATCAGATCTAAACTCCTACCATATCTTCCCACTAAACTTTAAAATGTCCTTCCTCACTGTTCTCTCTCTGTCTTACTACTAACTTTGAAACTTAGCTTACGGTCTCAGAGTTCTTCCAACCCTAATCTACTCCTAACTTATTTTAATCTAATCTTTTCTGTCATAACATTTAAAACCTTTTCCCCTGATTTATTGACAAAATGTCTTACCACCAACTTTTTGGAATATGTGATTGGGAAAGTTCCCCACCTGCTTCTGACTCATTACACACAGACTTGGCAAAACGACTAACCCCCTTTTAGCCTAGCCTAGCCTGAAATCCCTTAATGTAAGAATGTAACCCAGAATAATAATCACCCCTTTTAACTTTTCAGACAGATTGTCTTAGACAGTCTAGTGTACATCTTATTGTACAATTCAATTCTCTTCCCAACACTGCAATAACAGTATCTTCTAATATTAGTATGTCTATTTTGATTAACTGTTTTACTACCTCAAATCCCTATCCTAATTCGTTATCAATTAGTGAGATGTTTAACCTCTTTAGGCCTAAACCCAGATAAGTTTTCCCCTATTCACTATCCCTTCTAATGGTCGGTTGTTTCAACTGTTAGCTATTTTCTCTTCTTCTCTAATCGATGCTCTCAGCAATGCACCCCTTCCGGATATTCTCGGCACTCTAGAATATTTAGTGTTCACCTGAAGCACAGGTGATCTTCACTTGCTCGTTGATCTTCCTCTGTTTCTTCTTCTCCAATTCTGTGTCTGTCCAGAAACTGACAGTCGATATGGAACATCTGGTCCCCCCTTGGCTGGTACAATTGCCTTTGATATTGTTCAGTTAAAGCTGTAACAGTGATTGTTGATTTGATTCACTCTGATTCTTCATAACCAACACTTCTTTTCTTCTTCTCCACCACCAGTTATAAGTTGTATTTGATAGAGTTTTCTTCGTCCGGTTCTTCTCGTTGTGGACCTATCAGTATTCTTCAAAAGGTTATCTTCTAAGTTCTGTTCTTGAAATATCATCTTCTTACCAGTGGCCTTTCCTTTGGCCTCACTGTATTATTCTTCTCCTTCAATTCTTGAGGTCTTCATCCAGTCGTGTTATCTTCATCTTTCCGAACCTCATTCTTCTCTTCGTTTCCAGACATCTCGATGTTTCTTCCTTCTGGAGTTTTGATTCATCTTCATCGTCGTTTCTGCTTGTATTCGTCTTCATCTCTGATGCCATAATCACCCCTGGATGATCATTGTACGCTGAGAATAAACATCCCTAAGCTCTACTTTTTAAACCTATCTTATCGCTGACATATTTTATCAATTTCTGTTTGAGAATGAAGGGCAACTTTTGTTTCACTTGCCGGATAACCTAGCCACACTTTAATTAAAGGATTACCACTATTTCAACCCGTGTAATGACTTTCATAGTCCTGATATCTTTTTCCCCATTGTAACAAGCCTTTCTATTCCTTTATTGTGAACTATGTTATTCTAGACTGTATAACTAAAGCTTACCCCCTTAAATTATTAATATAACCCTAACAACTCCAAATAAATCCTGAATAATTAAACCCAATTTTATTCCTATATCCTATGTCACCAACTTATCAATTAGTGTTGAGTATATTACCACAACCCATCAAATGCAAGTAAATTCAAGTTAGTCATCTTCAGACTAAAATACCCATAAACAAAGCCTTCTAACCCCTTGCTCTAACCCCTAATTATCATAAATTTACAGAAGAATCCTCAATCCATCCTGGATTCCCAACACATCTGTAATTAAACCCCAGTGATACACAGCTTCCAAAATGCAATTTTTAATGAATCAGTTTGCCAAGCTTATGCGAAATGGTCATAACATCACATATCCTGTTAGGGAAAGATTTTGTAACCATAATCAGTACCAAAACCTTTTTGACTTGATCCTCTGCCACGTGACGTGATCACTTCCTGTATCTCCTCGCTCCCCCTCTCTCCTGTCTCTCATGACAAGGGACAAAGACACAAGAACAGCGTTTAGTAGTTAATGTCATCACTGAGTATTTCCAACCATTCAATATTCCTTCGTTCTACATTCGCTCTAAGACTTTAACTCAGGACTAATTATAGATCGCCCAAAAACATTTTGCTTTTAATCCGTCATTTAATTATTTAATTCAATCTATTATAATCCGTTATCCTATATTTAATTTATAAATTCAATAGGCTACAAAACAAGTTTCCTCTTTAACCAATCGCAGTTTAAACTAGAATCATCGTGTTAAAATCTCTTTATGCGTATTTGTTCCGTCGTCTGTGTTCCTCTGTCTCCCCCTGCAGTTTAACCAATGTGTTGTTTTGCAGAATCCCACGCATGCGCAAATATCATTTTAACCTCATGCTTGAGTTTTAGCATCCCCTCGTGGTGTCGTTTAGTGCCGTAAAACAAAACGTTCCCTAATCTCGTGCCATAAACTCCAACTCCCCCGTTCTGTAGTGTAGTGTCACAAAATTAAATGCATGCCCATACATTTATTACATAAATTGCTCCAAAACATTTCATTTAATTTTAATCGTCTTTTAATTTAATTAATTATACTCCGTCAACATATATTTGATTTATAACTTTACTACATCTCGCCAAATAGTTTCACGTTCGACCAACAGCCGTTTAACACCTAAGAGATTTTTCCCCAAAATCTCTCTTATTCTGTGACTATTGTCCCTTCCGACCCCCCACATGGGACCTATGACCCTTACCCATAATGCCGTGCTTCGTAGGCTTAGCACATAACCACATGTTGTAGTTTTTAGCCCCGTAAAATCACACGCACATGCGCACAACCCCTTAAGCCCATGCTTCCCACACAATAGACCGATAGCATTACGCTACAGCGTCACTATTTTATACGTTATACTCACACAATTACACATAACAGAGCTCACATTTGCGTAGAACTTTCAGCTCCACCACATACAAACAAGTTTAAGAGGCTTGAATCCATCGCAGTGGACCTCTTAGGTTGAAATTATCATGTAGCACACAACACACTTAGCATTTAGCAGTTAGCCATTGCTAACTGCTGCCTACAACATGTAACAAAACCCAGCATTGCGTTCCTTTAATTGAGTACTGTTTCGTTTGCCCTAAATTTATTCTGCCGTGGGTAAGGCTATTTAAGTGAGCGATCCTCCCCAATGCAAATATCCCGTCGGACAGAAGTTGAGCAAGCCATCCCCAATAAATGTTCAACCAAACCCCAGTCCCAGACTGACCTGAAACTCCTAGTGCGTTCCAGGTTTTATGGCCCACCCTGTTGGTCGCCTCGTCACGAGGGCTTATCTAAACCTGCAATGCTCTAAAATTGTATACATATCTTGGCCCCGACTGTTCTTGACTTACTATTCAAGCAACACATCTCTATAAACAATTTTTAAAATTTGTATAATGATTAGCCAGACCCCAGTCATCAGCAAAAACACCACCTAAGGCACAGTCATAAGGGTACATTCCTCCAGTGTACACAAGCAGTAACAAAACCAACAACTTAGCTGTGTCTAGTCGGGTCATGACTCCAAATCAAAGTCAGCTTGAGTTAGCTTGTCGACTCCAAATGCAGCAAAGAAGGATTGCATCATCCCTCCTGGCAAGCTCGCCATTCTGTCGTATATGATGAATGGTGGTCGTCCTTGCTGATGAACAAAAGGAGTCTGCTCATACTGAACATTGATCATAAGGTTTATTCAGATCACAAGCTTCAGCATGAGTTTACAGACACGCGTGGTCCGGAGAGCAGTGTCCTCCAATTCTAATGTCTGCTCTGTCCTATCTTCTTCGTTCACCCCTATTTATAACCAATGCAACAAGATGGGCTCCCTCTTCTGGCCAGTTTACAATACACTTCCTGTCTATTATATGTTACATTATACTAACCATTGTCTTGTGATACTAACATAACCAACATTCCATTTCGTCATGAAAAACATTTAACAAAGGCATAATCTTCAGATACGATAACACCTTCTGAAGGATGGATTAATCAGGCAGGTGGCTCATCCACTGCTTCTCACTCTTCAGCCACAACCACTGAGATGTTCTCTCTGCCTCCTGATCAATTACATGACAGATCTTCTTAGTATGTGCTCCTCCTATAGACTGCCCTCCACAGTTATGAAGTCCAGTGACAAGGTTTTTCAATGTATAATAATGATACAATATTTCCATCTAGTGTTCAACATTCTGTCCAACAAGGTGAAACCTTGACATTGCTTGTATTTTCAAGGGCAAGTTACTAGTGAGAGTCAATAGGTGTCAGTGGAGTCTCATAGTTTGCTTCTATTCCTTTAAGCTAGAGATATCCGTTTTTTTGCTTGGGCTGTGCCTCAATCCACTGCATCAGCCTATGGCGGTCGTCTGCATCTGCGGTGGAAGGTGGGCGAGCTACAGCGGTGTTTGTCATACCATGAGAAATCGGTCTTCTCACCAAAATGTCTGTAGCGTCCAAACTTTTTGGCTTCAAAAATGAAATGCTCACTCTATTGAAAGATGAGACTCTCACGAATATGATGATGGGCTCTAGTCTAAAGGCTGTACCGACGATGTACCAACTTCTGTTTGTAGTGTACCGTTTGGGCTACAAACTAATGTGACCTCACTGTGGAAAGGGGAGATTCTCACGAACACCATGGAGAATTCAGTAGTTCCTAAACGTTCTTATATCTCCTAGATATAGGACAGACACTTCAAAACCTTATTCCTTAAGATATCTTTTTTGAATGTCATTTTTTGCCATTTATGAATGTGTTATTCAATGTGTTTCAATGGGATTTGGTAGTAAAGGCCAAATTCTATATTTTATCAAATAATTTTGTTATATATTTTTTATACCTAAAGTGGTCCTAAAAATCAAAATCAAATAGCTTAATGATCCAATGTATGACCATCTTAAAATAATTATATATGTCAATTTATAACCCTGCCAACCTCTTAGACTGTCACGAATGTTGAGAGACGGGTCAGACCAAGGTGCAGCGATGAAAAGCATACTTGTTTATTTACTCAATATACATACAACAAAACAAGAAACAACATAACGTGAAGTCCTCAGGCTATACGCTATACACATACACGCCTAAACGGAACAAGATCCCACAATACACAGTAGGCAATAGGCTACCTAAGTATGATCCCCAAACAGAGACAATGAGCGACAGCTGCCTCTGATTGGGAATCATACCCGGCCAGACATAGAAATAAAAAACTAGAACCTATACATAGAAATTCTAACATAGATACTCACGCCCTGAGCAAACCAACTACAGACAACCGGCCTCTCAAGGCCAGGGCGTGACATTGACTAGAAAGGTAAATTATGCACGCAGCATGCCAACACTTTACAAGTTTCGGTGTGGTATCATTTCCTCCAACAATTAGCAAAACAAACTCAATCAACCTGAGAAGGGCAGTATTTATCAAGAAATCCCTTTGGCAGTTCAACTAAACAATTGAATATTCAATAAGCTCCTCCCTTACTGCAGAGCCCCACAATAATGAGACTTGTCAGCTACAGTGGATGGAACATAAAGTCTATAACAGTCTATTCTTCCTCTATACATGAATCATAATGGCACCCTGGCTTACGAATACTTTACTTATCCTGGCTGCATGCTATTTTGGTACAGTATAGTGCTTTTCCTTTCTATTCTCTTTGTCTGAATTCTAGCTAATAAGTTATTATACCATTATTAAATTATTTTAAAAAACTATTATAACTACTTTTTCAGATTGCAGAGGTGAAGAGGCTGTTGAACAGCAGAGTGGACATGTTACTGCCCTTGAAGGAGGACTGGTAACACTCAGCTGTAACTACACTACCAGTAGTCCATCTCCTTATCTCTTCTGGTACATCCAGTTAACTAGGGACTCTCCTCAGTATGTCCTGAGAAGAGATCGTTATTCAGAAGGGAGCAATAGTGATGAGTTCAAGAAGAGGTTTGATTCCAGGCTGAATTTCACTTCTAGCTCTGTCCCCTTGACGATCCAGAGGTTGCAGCTGTCTGACTCTGCTGTGTACTACTGTGCTCTGAAGCCCACTGTGACAACAGGATATACAGCTCCCCTACAAAAATGAATGTAGCCTTGGAACTAGTGTAGAAAAAAATGCAAGCCTTACTTCTGTGGTGGGTGTGATGTTAGCAGGGCTGTACACCTCACACAGTGACACACAAAATAACATTTCAGAGGAGAGTGAATGCATGCAAACATCAGCCTGAAGATGGAGAAATCAATCAGTGTATTGATCATTCTGATTATGACTACAGGTAAACAATACCTAAACATTTGAACTCCTTGCATTCTTATAATCAGATTATTATTATGGTATTGGTTGGAAAACATTTATTGATGAAGTGAAATAATTTAAATGTAAATAATAAGCATGAGTTTTCAATCAGCTTTATTATCTATTTTTCATCTGCAGGAATGGTATCTGGAGATAGTGTGACTCCTAACAAGGAGGAGTTCACCCCCACTGAGGGATCATCAGTGTCTCTGTACATATGAAACAAGCAGCAGTACCTACTGTATGAAGGATATAAAGGTGCCAGAGCAAATAGCGTTGACCATATCTCTAATCATCTCTATTAATCTACAACATCCCAAACGTCAACTACTTTCATGATTACACAAGTAACACAGACACAGCTCTCTACAGCTGTGCCCTGAAGGACGGCCAGTGATACAGCGTCTCTGAGAGGCTGTACAAAAAGTAGTACACTGATAAATCATTTGATTTAGATGAGCTTGTTAGTCATTTCCTAACCACAGTTCATTATCAGGCAGCAGAGAGTCTGTAGATTAGATTATTGTGGTAACAACTGTTGTTAGAGTAAGTAAAAACACATTTAGCATAATAGGGGAAACTTGTATTATATACAAATTAGAGAATATTATCAAAATGGAAACCAAATAATTTGAAAATGCATTTTTCTTCCTGTTATCCATTCACTTCAGAAGATCCTCTGAAAATGAGATGTGTTGTGTTTATAGGAGGAGCTAGTATGAGAATGAAATGGAGAGACTCAAAATAGCATGAAGGTCTTTCCTCAGTGCATTGTAAGCTTGTCTCTCTAACAGTAACCATGCTGTGCTTGTTCAACCTGTTATTTTTAACATTTGTGGGTAAGTAGAATACATTTAACAGTAATGATAATGTGTAATTTCTTCATTACAAGCATGGAAAAACAACACACAAGCTATGAACGGACAAAGATAACATTTATCTGTAGTTTTCTGCAGTTGATAGTTGTGGGGATGGAATTTTCTCCAACAGTCTTGAGGAGGATGTGATACATGGTGGCAGTGTCAAGGTTTCATGCAACTATACAGTGTCTGGTGGAGGCAGTGTCTTATGGTATCACCAATATCCCACATCTGCTCCCCAATTTCTGCTCCTCATCTCAGTGTATTCTGCATCTGCTGAGACAATAGTTACTGCAGAACCACCATATCCTCGACTGTCAGTTAACATTGACAAAGTGGCTAAACGAGTGGATCTGAAGATCTCCTCTACTGACGTGACAGACTCTGCTCTGTACTACGATGCTCTGAGGCCCACAGTGACAGGAAACCCAGAAACACTACAAATACCTTCCTGTAATAAAGTCCTACTAGTAAACACCATGTAATAGGCAAGCATCTGCATACAAATGATCAGAGATCATGTTCATGATTATCCATCAATTAAGTCATATTTGTTATTCACAGATTATAATGTTGATATAATGTGGGTCAATTTACTGAATAGGAGGAGCTAAGATGAGAGGTGGAGAGATGATTCTCCTCTAACTGACTGGAACAGTGGGATGTCTTAAGTTCTGCTTCCGGATAACACACTGTTACACCCATCACCATGTTTCTCTACCCAGTGTTTCTCCTCTCTGCACTTGTTGGTGAGTATTAGTCTTACATTACATACTTTTAGCTTATTCAAGGTAACTGTCAAGTGTCATTTGAAAATAGCACTTCCTAGAATAAATGTAAATGACTGATTATCTTTCCACTTGTGTCGAATATGACACAGAGTATGTAATAATTTCTCATAAACTGAAAATGTTGATCTAAACTTAACTTTATTACAGGTGGCAGTTATGAAAATAACATAAAACCAACTTCAGAGACAGAACATGGCATGGAGGGAAGCAGTGTTACACTGTCTTGCAACTACTCTGGCTCAGTAGAAAATCTTCTATGGTATCGTCAATATCCCAGATCAGCACCCCAATTCCTCCTCTACACTACAGTCTCCTTAAAACCCTCTATAAACCTGAAGACCCTCAACTGTCTGTTAATCTGAATAAAGAGAGAACCTGTGTGGATCTGGAGATCTCCTCTGCTGAAGTGACAGACTCTGCTCTGTACTACTGTGCTCTGAAGCCCACAGTAAAGGGAAACCCCAGAAAAACTGACCCTGACAATACAAACACAGAGAACCTGACACCCCTAGAACCAGAGTCTGAATAGTTCTTATCTTCCATCCATTATATTCCCTTCTTTTAATATTTATGTCATTTAGCAGACGCTCTTATCCAGAGCAACTTACAGTTAGTGCATACATAATTTTTTTCATAATGGCCCCCCGTGGGAATCAAACCCACAACCCTGCCGTTGCAAACGCCATGCTCTACCAACTGAGCTACATCCCTGCCGGCCATTCCCTCCCCTACACTGGACGACGCTGGGCCAATTGTGCACCGCCACATGGGTCTCCCGGTCGCGGCCGGCTACGACAGAGCCTTTGAACCAGGATCTCTAGTTGCACAGCTAGCACTGCGTTGCAGTGCCTTAGACCACTGCGCCACTCGGGAGGATAGTTATTTGAAAGTTATGAAAGTTATGAAAGTTATTTGCTTGTTCAACTACCAGTGACCAGATTTTATATTAGTAAATAAAGAAAATATGTCATGGATATCAGAAAAATGTCATATGACTTAACATTCTAAACATTCTCTCATATAAATGCCATTGATGCCATATTTACTGTCATTTATGAAACCAAACCTCCATGTCAAAGGTTGGAGCTACAGTAATGATCCTGTTCAAACTGTACATATGATTACAGGATACATATTATGAATTAGTTGGTCCAGCATATAGTAGATGAATGATGATTTTATTTGGTTTAATCTGGATGTTCTTTACATTTTGTACAGGTGAGCCTTACAACATTTTGTAAGTGAGCCTGTATTGTTGATGGTAATTACTTTTTTAACTTCTGTGAATTGATTTTGTTTCTATATTCTATTTACAGGACAGATTGCTGGGGATCACATTACTCCTGTAAAGCATGAGTACAGCGGGAAAACCTGTGTCTCTGAGCTGCTCTTTTGATATAAGCAGCAATTATGTTTACCTTTACTGGTACCTGCATTATTCTAACCAGGCTCCTCAGTCTCTACTGTATAACAACCTGGTCTCAGAGCATTTCGTATTATTCTGTATGTAAATCCAGCATATCTAATTTCGTATGATATGTTACGAATTACAATTTGTGTTATATGGTACGAATTTGCAAAACGTAAGATATATTACGAATTCTAGTTGGGTGGCTAGCTAGGTTAGGGTTAGGGGTTAGGGTTAAGGTTAGGGTTAAGTTTAGGAGGTAGGTTATAGGGTTAAGGTAAGGGTTATGGTTAAGGTAAGCGTTAGCTAACATACTAAGTCGTTGTAAAGTACCTAAAAAGTGGTAAGTAGTTTAACATTTGCTCATTAGGTAAATTGCTAAAGTTGTCCCTAGGGTGACAGTATTACCGCCACACCGGCGGTCACGAGTCATGAAGGTAGTCAAATTCCAGGTGACCATTTAGTCACGGTAATTAGGCTTCTCCAAGCTCTGATGCTGCTACTAGTCATTAGTAGCTAACCAAACTTACTAACTGCCTGGTACTTAGCGCTCTATTGTCCCACTAATCACTCTGACATCAATGCAAATGTAATCGAAAATCTAATCAAACACTTCATCACGTGACTTCCGACTTCCGTCTCGCTTCCGCATTGTCTCCGTACTGCTGTGCTGTTTGTTGCTACTTGGCTACCTGCCAAACTATTCACGTTTTACTTTTAATAAACGTTTAATCAATCTCTGTGTTCAACAAATTTACCAACTTTTTAGTTTTGTCCTCACTCATCTTTTTTCGTTAAACTTTTTCACCCCGGACGTTTATCCCGAGACAGAAGAGTCATTTTCCTGTGCGTTTTAGCTGCCAACTTTACGTTATTTTCCTTTTTTCCATCGCAACTTTTTTCCCTTATTCAACTTTTTTCACTCCGGACGCTTTATCTGGACATGGTTCATCAACATCTTCAACAGCCGAAGCTAAGTAGTAACATTAACATGATGTCTTCTAATTGCAGTCGCTGTACTCATAATATACAGGAGAATTCTCGCCTTACGGCGAGAATAGCTGTGCTACAAGCCCAGCTTCAGACGCAATCGTTAGGCAAGGGTAATCTCAGTGTAGGAAAGGAAGAAACAGCGTCTGTGCCACCAGTAAGTACAGACAGTAACGTTAGTATAAATCCCCCCGCACAGTCCCCGCAGCCGGACAACTTTCTCATGGCTTCTGGAGGGAAATACTGTTGGAATGCTCAACCGGTGTCGCTCATTCAGCCGACAGAAACCTTCAACCGGTTTTCCCCATTATGTAGCGAGTCGGAGTCTGAGTCTGAGTCTTCTCTAGTCTCTACTCCTCCCGTTACGGGGTCTGAGACTCCGAAGGCTCCCACCATTAGCTCTGACAAATTGAAAACCCTAGTCATTGGCGACTCCATTACCCGCAGTATTAGACTTAAAACGAATCACCCAGCGATCATACACTGTTTACCAGGGGGCAGGGCTACCGACGTTAAGGCTAATCTAAAGATGGTGCTGGCTAAAGCTAAAACTGGCGAGTGTAGAGAGTATAGAGATATTGTTATCCACGTCGGCACCAACGATGTTAGGATGAAACAGTCAGAGGTCACCAAGTGCAACATAGCTTCAGCGTGTAAATCAGCTAGAAAGATGTGTCGGCATCGAGTAATTGTCTCTGGCCCCCTCCCAGTTAGGGGAAGTGACGAGCTCTACAGCAGAGTCTCAGCACTTAATCGCTGGTTGAAAACTGTTTTCTGCCCCTCCCAAAAGATAACATTTGTGGATAATTGGCCCTCTTTCTGGGACTCACCCACAAACAGGACCAAGCCTGACCTGCTGAGGAGTGACGGACTCCATCCTAGCTGGAGGGGTGCTCTCCTCTTATCTACCAACATAGATAGGGCTCTAACTCCTCTAGCCCCACAGTGAAATAGGGTGCAGGCCAGGCAGCAGGCTGTTAGCCAACCTGCCAGCTTAGTGGAGTCTGCCAATAGCACAGTCAGTGTAGTCAGCTCAGCCATACCCATTGAGACTGTGTCTGTGCCTCGATCTAGGTTGGGCAAAACTAAACATGGCGGTGTTCACCCTAGCAATCTTATTAGGATAAAGACCTCCTCCATTCCTGCCATTATTGAAAGAGATCGTGATACCTCACATCTCAAAATAGGGTTACTTAATGTTAGATCCCTCACTTCAAAGGCAGTCATAGTCAATGAACTAATCACTGATCATAATCTTGATGTGATTGGCCTGACTGAAACATGGCTTAAGCCTGATGAATTTGCTGTGTTAAATGAGGCCTCACCTCCTGGTTACACTAGTGACCATATTCCCCGTGCATCCCGCAAAGGCGGAGGTGTTGCTAACATTTACGATAGCAAATTTCAATTTACAAAAAAAATAATGGCGTTTTCATCTTTTGAGCTTCTAGTCATGAAATCTATGCAGCCTACTCAATCACTTTTTATAGCTACTGTTTACAGGCCTCCTGGGCCATATACAGCGTTCCTCTCTGAGTTTCCTGAATTCCTATCAGACCTTGTAGTCATAGCAGATCATATTCTAATTTTTGGTGATTTTAATATTCACATGGAGAAGTCCACAGACCCACTCCAAAAGTCTTTCGGAGCCATTATCGACTCAGTGGGTTTTGTCCAACATGTCTCTGGACCTACTCACTGCCACAGTCATACTCTGGACCTAGTTTTGTCCCATGGAATAAATGTTGTAGATCTTAATGTTTTTCCACAAAATCCTGGACTATCGGACCACCATTTTATTACGTTTGCAATCGCAACAAATAATCTGCTCAGACCCCAACCAAGGAGCATCAAAAGTCGTGCTATAAATTCTCAGACAACACAAAAATTCATTGATGCCCTTCCAGACTCCTTCTGCCTACCCAAGGACGTCAGAGGACAAAAATCAGTTAACCACTTAACTGAGGAACTCAATTTAACCTTGCGCAATACCCTAGATGCAGTTGCACCCCTAAAAACGAAAAACATTTGTCATAAGAAACTAGCTCCCTGGTATACAGAAAATACCCGAGCTTTGAAGCAAGCTTCCAGGAAATTGGAACGGAAATGGCGCCACACCAAACTGGAAGTCTTCCGACTAGCTTGGAAAGACAGTACCGTGCAGTACCGAAGAGCCCTCACTGCTGCTAGATCATCCTACTTTTCCAACTTAATCGAGGAAAATAAGAACAATCCAAAATTTATTTTTGATACTGTTGCAAAGCTAACTAAAAAGCAGCATTCCCCAAGAGAGGATGGCTTTCACTTCAGCAGTGATAAATTCATGAACTTCTTTGAGGAAAAGATCATGACCATTAGAAAGCAAATTACGGACTCCTCTTTGAATCTGCGTATTCCTCCAGGGCTTAGCTGTCCTGGATCTGCACAGCTCTGCGAGGGCCTGGGATCGGGAGAGACACTTAAGTGTTTTAGTACTATATCTCTTGACACAATGATGAAAATAATCATGGCCTCTAAACCTTCAAGCTGCATACTGGATCCTATTCCTACTAAACTGCTGAAGGAGCTGCTTCCTGTGCTTGGCCCTCCTATGTTGAACATAATAAACAGCTCTCTATCCACCGGATGTGTACCAAACTCACTAAAAGTGGCAGTGATAAAGCCTCTCTTGAAAAAGCCAAACCTTGACCCGGAAAATATAAAAAACTATCGGCCTATATCGAATCTTCCATTCCTCTCAACAATTTTAGAAAAAGCTGTTGCGCAGCAACTCACTGCCTTTCTGAAGACAAACAATGTATACGAAATGCTTCAGTCTGGTTTTAGACCCCATCATAGCACTGAGACTGCACTTGTGAAGGTGGTAAATGACCTTTTAATGGCGTCAGACCGAGGCTCTGCATCTGTCCTCGTGGCTACTAGACCTTAGTGCTGCCTTTGACACCATCGATCACCACATTCTTTTGGAGAGACTGGAAACCCAAATTGGTCTACACGGACAAGTTCTGGCCTGGTTTAGATCCTACCTGTCGGAAAGATATCAGTTTGTCTCTGTGAATGGTCTGTCCTCCGACAAATCAACTGTACATTTCGGTGTTCCTCAAGGTTCCGTTTTAGGACCACTATTGTTTTCACTATATATTTTACCTCTTGGGGATGTTATTCGAAAACATAATGTTAACTTTCACTGCTATGCGGATGACACACAGCTGTACATTTCAATGAAGCATGGTGAAGCCCCAAAATTGCCCTCGCTAGAAGCCTGTGTTTCAGACATAAGGAAGTGGATGGCTGAAAACTTTTTACTTTTAAACTCGGACAAAACAGAGATGCTTGTTCTAGGTCCCAAGAAACAAAGAGATCTTCTGTTAAATCTGACAATTAATCTTGATGGTTGTAAAGTCGTCTCAAATAAAACTGTGAAGGACCTAGGCGTTACTCTTGACCCTGATCTCTCTTTTGACGAATATATCAAGACTGTTTCAAGGACAGCTTTTTTCCATCTACGTAACATTGCAAAAATCAGAAATTTTCTGTCCAAAAATGATGCAGAAAAATTAATCCATGCATTTGTTACTTCTAGGTTAGACTACTGCAATGCTCTATTTTCCGGCTACCCGGATAAAGCACTAAATAAACTTCAGTTAGTGCTAAATACGGCTGCTAGAATCCTGACTAGAACCAAGAAATTTGATCATATTACTCCAGTGCTAGCTTCCCTACACTGGCTTCCTGTTAAGGCAAGGGCTGATTTCAAGGTTTTACTGTTAACCTATAAAGCGTTACATGGGCTTGCTCCTACCTATCTTTCCGAGTTGGTCCTGCCGTACATACCAATACGTACGCTACGGTCACAAGACGCAGGCCTCCTAATTGTCCCTAGAATTTCTAAGCAAACAGCGGGAGGCAGGGCTTTCTCCTATAGATCTCCATTTTTATGGAACAGTCTGCCTACCCATGTGAGAGACGCAGACTCGGTCTCAACCTTTAAGTCTTTACTGAAGACTTATCTCTTCAGTAGGTCATATGATTGAGTGTAGTCTGGCCCAGGAGTGTGAAGGTGAACGGAAAGGCTGGAGCAACGAACAGCCCTTGCTGTCTCTGCCAGGCCGGTTCCCCTCTCCACTGGGGTTCTCTGCCTCTAACCCTTTTGCAGGGGCTGAGTCACTGGCTTGCTGGTGCTCTTTCATGCCGTCCCCTGGGAGGGGTGCGTCACTTGAGTGGGGTTGAGTTACTGACGTGATCTTCCTGTCTGGGTTGGCGCCCCCCCTGGTTTGTGCTGTGGTGGAGACCTCTGTGGGCTATACTCGGCCTTGTCTCAGGATTGTAAGTTGGTGGTTGGGGATATCCCTCTAGTGGTGCGGGGGCTGTGCTTTGGCGGAGTGGGTGGGGTTATATCCTTCCTGTTTGGCCCTGTCCGGGGTTTCTTCAGATGGGGCCACAGTGTCTCCGGACCGCTCCTGTCTCAGCCTCCAGTATTTATGCTGCAGTAGTTTATGTGTCGGGGGGCTGGGGTTAGTTGGTTATACCTGGAGTACTTCTCCTGTCTTATCCAGTGTCCTGTGTGAATTTAAGTATGCTCTCTCTAATTCTCTCGTTCTCTCTTTCTCTCTGAGAACCTGAGCCCTAGGACCATACGTCAGGACTACCGGGCATGATGACACCTTGCTGTCCCCAGTCCGCCTGGCCTTGCTGCTATTCCAGTTTCAACTGTTCTGCCTGCGGCTACGAAACCCCTACCTGTCCCAGACCTGCTGTTTTCAACTCTTAATGATCGGCTATGAAAAGCCAACTGAGAGACCTGAGCCCTAGGACCATACGTCGGGACTACCGGCCGTGGTGACTCCTTGCTGTCCCCAGTCCGCCTGGCCTTGCTGCTATTCCAGTTTCAACTGTTCTGCCTGCGGTTATGGAACCCCTACCTGTCCCAGACCTGCTGTTTTCAACTCTTAATGATCGGCTATGAAAAGCCAACTGAGATTTATTCCTGATTATTATTTGACCATGCTTGTCACTTATGAACATTTTTGAACATCTTGGCATGGTTCTGTTATAATCTCCACCCGGCACAGCCAGAAGAGGACTGGCCACCCCTCATAGCCTGGTTCCTCTCTAGGTTTCTTCCTAGGTTTTGCCTTTCTAGGGAGTTTTTCCTAGCCACCGTGCTTCTACACCTGCATTACTAGCTGTTTGGGGTTTTAGGCTGGGTTTCTGTACAGCACTTCGAGATATTAGCTGATGTAAGAAGGGCTATATAAAATAAAATTGATTGATTGATTGATGAGAGCCCATGAGCTAATGTTGCGCAACATTTCTATAGGCTATGCAGTTGTGCGAGGAAACAGGGTCATGGCCTCTACTAAAAAGAGGAGGATCCCATCAGGTTTCTATAGGCTTACAATATTTATTTCTTAACTTTCCTAATATTAAGCAAATTGCTTATATTTACAACAGGAGTATAGCCTACCTGGCTGGCATGAAAATGAACCACGGGAAAAGCGTCCCCCATTAGCTATTTAAGTGCATAGATTACATGTATTTTTTTCCCACTGCCCCTGTTTCGATACATGTGCATGATAATGGTCCATTCTAAATCAAAACAAATTTTACACATATATTACAAGATTAAATCAAGAATAGTCTGATGGGTGACAATATTAGCCCATCACTTGTGAATTATATATTATCACAATGTATTTTTTCCCCCGACTTTTTCAAATCATAGTCGCACACCTCATATACATTTACATTACATTTACGTCATTTAGCAGACGCTCTTATCCAGAGCGACTTACAAATTGGTGCATTCACCTTATAGCCAGTGGGATAACCTAGCCCATAGGCCTATATGTTTTGATAAGGTTTGTACCACAACTAAAGTGGCCAAATAACTAAATTAAGCACATTAATCCACTTTTCAAGGGGTGTAGAGACTAACCGGCATACATAAGCAGCACTTGAGTTTCAAGTTTGGGGAAGATCATTTTCACCATAAAAATGCACCTTTATAATAAAAGCATTACATACATAATTGAATTTGCGGTCACGTTTGATAATGGTGTTTTCCCGCTAATGGAACATCTGCGCTTATAGCCTACTGCCATGTGCACATTGCTGCTCTTATAATGTGACGAAATAGCCTAATAGTTTATTAACATTTGAACCTCTACGGGATCTGTGTACGCGTATACGGGATGGTTGAGCTAACGTGCGCTAATGTGATTAGCATGACTGTTGTAAGTAACAGCAAACTTTCCAGGACATAGACATGTCTTATATGGGCAGAAAGCTTAAATTCTTGTTAATCTAACTGCACTCTGCAATTTACAGTAGCTATTACAGTGAAAAAATACCATGCTATTGTTTGAGGAGAGTGCACAACAACAAAAAACGTATCACAGCAACTTGTTTGATACATTCACCTCTGAAGGTAAATAATGTACTTACATTCAATAATCTTGCTCTGATTTGTCATCCTGAGGGTACCAGAGATAAAATGTAGCATAGTTTTGTTTGATAAAATCAATTTTTATATTAAAATGTAGGAACTGGGTTCTACAGTTTGAACCCCTGCTGTCTCTGTCGCCACACCCACCGCGCCCGGCCATCTAGATGTGTGAAAGCTAGTGTATAAGCTAATGATCCATCCTGTATGACATTCCTGGGAGTGTATAAACTTACATTTTGTATTACCATATCATTTTTGTATGTTCTCTATAGTTATGTACTTGAAAATGTATCAATTGACAAATTCGGCAAAAAATAGTCCAGAATTGCATTGCTTCACTGGATCAATCTGAAACGTTGCACACACACTGCTAAATTGCACCTAAACTGCAATATAATATTGTGGCCTTCTTTTGCATTTCAAAGATGATTAAAACAATATATATAGAATACGCATGTTTTTTGGTTTGTATTATCTTTTACTTGATCTAATGTTATATTCTCCTACATTAATTTATTTTCGAATGGTATCAAGAATATGCATATCCTTGCTTCAGGTCCTGAGGTACAGGCAGTTAGATTTGGGTATGTCATTTTAGGCGAAAATTTAAAAAAGGGTCCAATCCTTAAGACATTATGCTAAATGTTCTAATCTGTTGCATCAGCCACATTGTATAAAAAAGGTTTGTTGATGATGGTGTTTGTATTAATTTGGGATCTATTGCATCCCACAGAATATGTTTGGAATATTTATTTCTCACACAGAATAGAATAGGTTGACTTTTGTACTATGTGGGATAGTAGATTGACATAGGCTAGTGCGTTTGCTGTTCGTTAGGCCTACTCATCTTGTTGGCTGACGAAAAGTAAATGTGGACAGTTCTTCCAATATGTTCAATACACACCTATGAATCGGAGAAGAATGCGCGCAGTTGCATCCCAGATGTGTCTGTCTTTACTTGTAGCCAGTGACATAGACCCGATCATGTGATGGAGAGCCATGTGAGTGAGAGGGGATTCGGAGCATGCAGCACTCAGGGAGAAGGGCACAATGCCACTGGCCGCAAAAGGCATGGATTGTTTTACATTTACATTTACATTTTAGTCATTTAGCAGACGCTCTTATCCAGAGCGACTTACAGGAGCAATTAGGGTTAAGTGCCTTGCTCAAGGGCACATTAACGTCATTTAGCAGACGCTCTTAGCCAGAGCGACTCACAAATTGGTGCGTTCACCCTATAGCCAGTGGGATAACCACTTTACAATTTGGGGGGGGGGGGTTAGAAGGAATACTTTATCCTATCCCAGGTATTCCTTAAAGAGGTGGGGTTTCAAATGTCTCCGGAAGGTGGTGAGTGACTCCGCTGTCCTGGCGTCGTGAGGGAGCTTGTTCCACCATTGGGGTGCCAGAGCAGCGAACAGTTTTGACTGGGCTGAGCGGGAGCTATGCTTCCGCAGAGGAAGGGAGCCAGCAGGCCAGAGGTGGATGAACGCAATGCCCTCGTTTGGGTGTAGGGACTGATCAGAGCCTGAAGGTACAGAGGTGCCGTTCCCCTCACTGCTCCATAGGCAAGCACCATGGTCTTGTAGCGGATGCGAGCTTCAACTGGAAGCCAGTGGAGTGTGCGGAGGAGGGGGGTGACGTGAGAGAACTTGGGAAGGTTGAACACCAGACGGGCTGCGGCATTCTGGATGAGTTGTAGGGGTTTAATGGCACAGGCAGGGAGGCCAGCCAACAGCGAGTTGCAGTAGTCCAGACGGGAGATGACAAGTGCCTGGATTAGGACCTGTGCCGCTTCCTGTGTAAGGCAGGGTCATACTCTCCGAATGTTGTAGAGCATGAACCTGCAGGAGCGGGTCACCGCCTTGATGTTGGCGGAGAACGACAGGGTGTTGTCCAGGGTCACGCCTAGGCTCTTCGCACTCTGGGAGGAGGACACAGCGGAGTTGTCAACCGTGATGGCGAGATCATGGAACAGGCAGTCCTTCCCGGGAGGAAGAGCAGCTCCGTCTTGCCAGGGTTCAGCTTGAGGTGGTGATCCGTCATCCATACTGATATGTCTGCCAGACATGCAGAGATGCGATTCGCCACCTGGTTATCAGAAGGGGGAAAGGAGAAGATTAGTTGTGTATCGTCAGCGTAGCAATGATAGGAAAGGCCATGTGAGGATATGACAGAGCCAAGTGACTTGGTGTATAGGGAGAAAAGGAGAGGCCTAGAACTGAGCCCTGGGGGACACCAGTGGTGAGAGCACGTGGTGCGGAGACAGCTTCTCGCCACGCCACTTGGTAGGAGCGACCGGTCAGGTAGGACGCAATCCAGGAGTGAGCCGCGCCGGAGATGCCCAGCTCGGAGAGGGTGGAGAGGAGGATCTGATGGTTCACAGTATCAAAGGCAACAGACAGGTCTAGAAGGACAAGAGCAGAGGAGAGAGAGTTAGCTTTAGCAGTGCGGAGAGTCTCCGTGACACAGAGAAGAGCAGTCTCAGTTGAATGACCAGTCCTGAAACCTGATTGGTTTGGATCATGAAGGTCATTCTGAGAGAGATAGCAAGAGAGTTGGCTAAAGACGGCACGCTCAATAGTTTTGGAAAGAAAAGAAAGAAGGGATACTGGTCTGTAGTTGTTGACATCAGTGGGGTCGAGTGTTGGTTTTTTGAGAAGGGGAGCAACTCTCGCTCTCTTGAAGTCGGAAGGGACATGGCCAGCGGTCAAGGATGAGTTGATCAGCGAGGTGAGGTAGGGGAGAAGGTCACCGGAGATTATCTGGAGAAGGGAGGAGGGGATGGGGTCAAGCGGGCAGGTTGTTGGGCGGCCTGCAGTCACAAGTCGCAGGATTTTATCTGGAGAGAGAGGGGAGAAAGAAGTCAAAGCATAGGGTAGGGCAGTGTGAGCAGGACCAGCAGTGTCATTAGACTTAACAAACGAGGATCGGATGTCGTCAACCTTCTTTTCAAAGTGGTTGACGAAGTCATCCACAGAGAGAGAGGAGGGGGGGAGGATTCAGGAGGGAGGAAAATGTGGCAAAGAGCTTCCTAGGGTTAGAGGCAGATGCTTGGAATTTAGAGTGGTAGAAGGTGGCCTTAGCAGCAGAAACAGATGAAGAAAATGTAGAGAGGAGGGAGTGAAAAGATGCCAGGTCGGCAGGGAGTTTAGTTTTCTTCCATTTCCGCTCCGCTGCCCGGAGCTCTGTTCTGTGAGCTCGCAATGAGTCATCAAGCCACGGAGCTGGAGGGGGAGGACCGAGCCGGCCGGGAGGATAGGGGACACAGAGAGTCAAAGGATGCAGAAAGGGAGGAGAGGAGGGTTGAGGAGGCAGAATCAGGAGATTGGAGGGAGAAGGATTGAGCAGAGGGAAGAGATGATAGGATGGAAGAGGAGAGAGTAGTGGGAGAGAGAGAGCGAAGGTTGCGGCGGCGCATTACCATCTGTGTAGGGGCAGAGTGAGTAGTGTGGGAGGAGAGCGAGAGAGAAAAGGAAACAAAGTAGTGGTCGGAGACATGGAGGGGAGTTGCAGTGAGATTAGTAGAGGAGCAGCATCTAGTGAAGATGAGGTCAAGCGTATTGCCTGCCTTGTGAGTAGGGGGGACGGTGAGAGGGTGAGGTCAAAAGAGGAGAGGAGTGGAAAGAAGGAGGCAGAGAGAAATGAGTCAAATGTGGACATAGGGAGGTTGAAATCCCCCAAAACTGTGAGGGGTGAGCCATCCTCAGGGAAGGAACTTATCAAGGCGTCAAGCTCATTGATGAACTCTCCAAGGGAACCTGGAGGGCGATAGATGACAAGGATATTAAGCTTAAATGGGCTAGTGACTGTGACAGCATGGAATTCAAATGAGGAGATAGACAGATGGGTTAGGGGAAAAATTGAGAATGTCCACTTGGGAGAGATGAGGATTCCTGTACCACCACCCCTCTGACCAGATGCTCTCGGGGTATGCGAGAACACATGGTCAGACGAGGAGAGAGCAGTAGGAGTAGCAGTGTTTTCAGTGGTGATCCATGTTTCCGTCAGCGCCAGGAAGTCGAGGGACTGGAGGTTGGCATAGGCTGGGATGAAGTCAGCTTTGTTGGCAGCAGAACGGCAGTTCCAGAGGCTGCCTGCGACCTGGAACTCCACGTGGGTGGTGCGTGCAGGGACCACCAGGTTAGAGAGGCAGCAGCCACGCGGTGTGGTGCGTTTGTGTAGCCTGTGCAGAGAGGAGAGAACAGGGACAGGCAGAGGCATAGTTGACAGGCTGTAGCAAATGGCTACAAAAATGCAGAGGAGATCGGAATGAAATGAGCTAAGCATCTGGGAGCGGAGAGAGCAGGGCCTCCCTCACCAAAAACTTCTACCTCAGAAACTAAAATTGTTTCACTGAACCACCCGAACAAAAACTCTCCCAACTTCCGCCTTTAGAAATCAGAATTGTTGTGAACCACAGCGGTTCAATGTTTAAAGGAATAGACTCAACCCACTTTATTCAGCTAGCCAACTATGACACCATAGCTAACTAGCAAGCTAGCATCCAATAACAATAACACACCGTTTAGCACCAACACTTGGTCATAACAAACCACCAATAGTGTGATAACACACTAAACAGATCATTTGTGTCTGTGTCAAGTTCCTTTCATGACGCAGCAATGATTAGACGTTGGCTAGCTAGGACAAGTATATTGTATTTAGCTACTACCGTACAGTTAGCTGGTCGTGTTGGGTAGCTAGCAATGGCCACTGTGTTGACTTTGTTTGAAGAACGGCTAGCTAGCTAGCTTCGTGCTACACCCGGCACACAATGGCTATTGTGTTGACTCTGACTCTGTTCGAAAAAACGGCTAGGATGCATTATGGCCATGCAAGGGGGATGCCGCCGTGAAATTCTAGGCATTATCAAGTGCTTATCAGTATCTGCAATTTGGCAGTCCGCCAGGACCTTGTTTTGAGAATGAAACATATCTAAGTTTAAAGGTTTCAGCTTAGAGAGAAGAAGCCTCGTGATGTATTCGTCTGTCACATGTTATGAACCAGTATTGGTCGGTCACATGAATGAAACAAAACGGTAATGATGAATTTATTATGCTAAATCATGCAAATATACAGTGAGGGAAAAAAGTATTTGATCCCCTGCTGATTTTGTACGTTTGCCCACTGACAAAGAAATGATCAGTCTATAATTTTAATGGTATGTTTATTTGAACAGTGAGAGACAGAATAACAACAAAGAAATCCAGAAAAACGCATGTCAAAAATGTTATAAATTGATTTGCATTTTAATGAGGGAAATAAGTATTTGACCCCCTCTCAATCACAAAGATTTCTGGCTCCCAGGTGTCTTTTATACAGGTAACGAGCTGAGATTAGGAGCACACTCTTAAAGGGAGTGCACCTAATCTCAGCTTGTTACCTGTATAAAAGACACTTGTCCACAGAAGCAATCAATCAGATTCCAAACTCTCCACCAAAGCCAAGACCAAAGAGCTCTCCAAGGATGTCAGGGACAAGATTGTAGACCTACACAAGGCTGGAATGAGGTACAAGACCATCGCCAAGCAACTTGGTGAGAAGGTGACAACAGTTGGTGCGATTATTCGCAAATGGAAGAAACACAAAATAACTGTCAATCTCCCTCGGCCTGGAGCTCCATGCAAGATCTCACCTCGTGGAGTTGCAATGATCATGAGAACGGTGAGGAATCAGCCCAGAACTACACGGGAGGATCTTGTCAATGATCTCAAGGCAGCTGGGACCATAGTCAGCAAGAAAACAATTGGTAACACACTACGCCGTGAAGGACTGAAATCCTGCAGCGCCCGCAAGGTCCCCCTGTTTAAGAAAGCACATATACAGGCCCGTCTGAAGTTTGCCAATGAACACCTGAATGATTCAGAGGAGAACTGGGTGAAAGTGTTGTGGTCAGATGAGACCAAAATCGAGCTCTTTGGCATCAACTCAACTCGCCGTGTTTGGAGGAGGAGGAATGCTGTCTATGACCCCAAGAACATGGAGGTGGAAACATTATGCTTGGGGGTGTTTTTCTGCTAAGGGGACATGACAACTTCACCGCATCAAAGGGACGATGGACGGGGCCATGTACCGTCAAATCTTGGGTGAGAACCCCCTTCCCTCAGCCAGGGAATTGAAAATGGGTTGTGGATGGGTATTCCAGCATGACAATGACCCAAAACACACGGCCAAGGCAACAAAGGAGTGGCTCAAGAAGAAGTACAATAAGGTCCTGGAGTGGCCTAGCCAGTGTCCAGACCTTAATCCCATAGAAAATCTGTGGAGGGAGCTGAAAGTTCGAGTTGCCAAACATCAGCCTCGAAACCTTAATGACTTGGAGAAGATCTGCAAAGAGGAGTGGGACAAAATCCCTCCTGAGATGTGTGCAAACCTGGTGGCCAACTACAAGAAACGTCTGACCTCTGTGATTGCCAACAAGGGTTTTGCCACCAAGTACTAAGTCATGTTTTGCAGAGGGGTTAAGTACTTATTGACCTCATTAAAATGCAAATCAATTATTACATTTTTGACATGCGTTTTTCTGGATTTTTTTGTTGTTATTTTGTCTCTCACTGTTCAAATAAACCTACCATTAAAATTATAGACTGATCATGTCTTTGTCAGTGGGCAAACGTACGAAATCAGCAGGGGATCAAATACTTTTTTTTCCCTCACTGTAACTTGTCTGTGTATAGTCGTATATAAGACACCTGCTGGGACGGCCCCGGCAGAGCTCCTGGTCGACATGTGTACATATGGTGCATTGAGTTGGTTGGAACCTCTCCAGCGTGGTGACAATAAACAATGATTCATTTAAGATTGACTTTGAGTGTCCCTAGTTGTAATTTCCAGGACATGGTGAAGAATTTCCAGGACATAACAATCTGTCTTTTGTAATCATACCAAACATAACATATCATACTTATTTGACTGTGCCAGATTTACATTTACTATGTTATGTCTATTCTATGAGACCAGGCTGTGTATAAAGCGACCATATCACAGACCAGTAGCGAACATACAGTTGAAGTTGGAAGTTTACATACACTTAGGTTGGAGTCATTAAAACTCGTTTTTCAACCACTCCACAAATTTATTTTTAACAAACTATAGTTTTGGCAAGTCGGTTAGGACATCTACTTTGTGCATGGCACAAGTAATTTTTCCAACAATTGTTTGCAGACAGATTATTTCACATATAATTCACTGTATCATAATTCCAGTGGGTCAGAAGTTTACATACACTAAATTGACTGTGCCTTTAAACAGCTTGGAAATTCCAGATAATGATGTCATGGCTTTAGAAGCTTCTGATAGGCTAATTGACATAATTTGAGTCAATTGGAGGTGTACCTGTGGATGTATTTCAAAGCCTACCTTCAAACTCAATGCCTCTTTGCTAAACATCATGGGAAAATCAAAAGAAATCAGTCAAGACCTCAGAAAGAAATGTGTAGACCTCCACAAGTCTGGTTCATCTTTGGGAGCAATTTCCAAATGCCTGAAGGTACCACGTTCATCTGTACAAACAATAGTATGCAAGTATAAACACCATGGGACCACGCAGCCGTCATACCGCTCAGGAACGAGATGCGTTCTGTCTCCTAGAGATTAACGTACTTTGGTGCGAAAAGTGCAAATCAATCCCAGAACAACAGCAAAGGACTTTGTGAAGATGCTGGAAGAAACAGGTACAAAAGTATCTATATCCACAGTAAAACGAGTCCTATATCAACATAACCTGAAAGGCCGCTCAGCAAGGAAGAAGCCACTGCTCCAAAACTGCCATAAAAAAGCCAGACTACGGTTTGCAACTGCACATGGGGACAAAGATCGTACTTTTTGGAGAAATGTCCTCTGGTCTGATGAAACAAAAATAGAACTGTTTGGCCATAATGACCATCGTTATGTTTGGAGGAAAAAGGGGGTTGCTTGCAAGCCAAAGAACACCATCCCAACCGTGAAGCACGGGGGTGGCAGCATCATGCTGTAGGGGTGCTTTGCTGCAGGAGGGACTGGTGCACTTCACAAAATAGATGGCATCATGAGGAAGGAAAATTATGTGGATATATTGAAGCAACATCTCAAGACATCAGTCAGGAAGTTAAAGCTTGGTCGCAAATGGGTCTTCCAAATGGACAATGACCCCAAGCATACTTCCAATGTTGTGGCAAAATGGCTTAAGGACAACAAAGCCAAGGTATTGGAGTGGCCATCACAAAGCCCTGATCTCAATCCAATAGAAAATTGTGCACAGAACTGAAAAAGCGTGTGCGAGTAAGGAGGCCTACAAACCTGACTCAGTTACACCAGCTCTGTCAGGAGGAATAGGCCAAAATTCACCCAACTTATTGTGGGAAGCTTGTGGAAGGCTACCTGAAACTTTTGACCCAAGTTAAACAATTTAAAGGCAATGCTACCAAATACTAATTGAGTGTGTGTAAACTTCTGATCCACGGGGAATGTGATGAAAGAAATAAAAGCAGAAATAAATCATTCTCTTTACTATTATTCTGACATTTCACATTCTTAAAATAAAGTGGTGATCCTAACTGGCCTAAGACAGGGAATTTTTACTAAGATTAATTGTCAGGAATTGTGAAAAACTGAGTTTAAATGTATTTGGCTAAGGTGTATGTAAACTTCCGACTTCAACTGTATATTTTCCCTGCATCTCCACATCAACTGAAAAATTAAACTGTTATTTTAGGGAAATATATTCCCTTCTTCAGGAAATAAGACTTTATATTGTCTGCATGTTCCTGTTGTGATATAACATGATCACTGATACTAGCCTGAATAGATACAGAATGAAGAACATTTGTTGTGTTGTTTTGCTTTCTTAGAGGATTAAGGGCAGTAATTGTCTTATTCTTATCCATTGGTTTTTGTCAACAGCATACATTTTGAGATAATACCAATAGAGGGCATTTATGAGCTGAATTATCTCTATTTAGAACTTCAGCAACATCATGAAGATTACATTTAGCAGCAATCCAATCCAGAAATCCAAACCAGATATCCAGTTAATACTAATAATCTCTACCTGTTCTGGTACAAGCATGAAGTAAATAGCTTCCCAAAGTTCATGCTGGGACGTTTTTCTTTTGGAAGTACAAATGCCACTGTGTTCAAGGAGAGTTTTGATGCCCATCTCGACACAGACTCCAAATCAGTCTCCTGGATGATCCAGATGGTGCAGCTGTGTACTACTGTGCTCGGAGGCCAACTGTGATAACAGGATATACAGCCCCCTTACAAAATCATACTGATCTACAAGATGACAATACACCTGTCTGGACAGTATACAACACCACTTTGAAATTGACACAGTAACCTTCTCACTACCTCCCTGATACTACCAAGACTAGTGGTAGCAGATGATGATAATCACAGTCATGATAATGATGATGATGATGATGATGATGATGATGATGATGATTATACAGAAAGTGATTTTTGATGCCAATAAAGCTACCTCTTCCAAATCAGCTCTAGTTGTAGATGTAAGAGACATTAAAATGCCATTATAATATCTCATGGATTAGAACATATACAGCTAGAAGCTTCTAACTAGATTAATTCAGGAGAAAAAGTTATACTCAGTATTGTGTAGAGTCATGTAAAAGCCAGCATCAACCACAAGGGGACCACATTACCAAGTGGGTGTTGCTTTCTACTCTGAAATGACTTGTCTATTTGAACAACCCCTCTGTTCTGTGCTGCATGGTCTAGGCCTGTGCTGCCACAAAGACAGGAATCAAGAGAACACACCAGTTTCTATATTGTAACATCAGTTTGTCTTGGTCTTTGTATCCTATGATAAGTATGGGACATTGGCTGTGGACCTCTGTTGTTCTTGCTGCACCTCTCTTTGGTAGGATACGGCTCTCATGATCTTTTTCTCAATACTCTGATGTTACTGGAATCCTGATAGTTTTTTTCTCAAGTGACTGCTTATGAAGGAGAAGACTTGTCTCTCAACTGCACCTATAACACCAGTTTATCAGCTCCATCTCTCTTCTGGTACATTCAATCCACAAACGATTACCCTGAATATGTTGAAAGGATGTCATTGGACCATGGGATTTTGATGATAAATTCAAGAAGAGATTTGATGCCCATCTCAGTTCCATTACCAAATCAGTCCCCTTGACGATCCAGGGGGTACATCTGTCTGACTCTGCTGTGTACTACTGTGCTTTGAGGCCCACTCTGACAACAGGATATACAGCCCCCCTACAAAAACAAGTGTATCCTTGGCACTAGTGTAGAAATAATGCAAGCCTTACTTCTGTTGTGGGTGTGACGTAACCAGGGCTGTACACTTCAAACAGTGACACACAGAAGAACATTTCAGAGGAGAGTGAATGCATGCAAACATCAGCCTGAAGATGGAGAAATCAATCAGTGTATTGATCATTCTGATTATGGCTACAGGTAAAAAATACCTAAACATTTGAATTCCTTGCATTCTTATAATCAGATTATTATTATGGTATTGGTTGGAAAACATTTATTGATGAAGTGAAATAATTTAAATGTAAATAATAAGCATGAGTTTTCAATCAGCTTTATTATCTATTTTTCCTCTGCAGGAATGGTATCTGGAGATAGTGTGACTCCTGACAAGGAGGAGTACACCCCCACTGAGGGATCATCAGTGACTCTGAGCTGTAAATATGAAACAAGCAGTGATTATGTTTACCTTTACTGGTACCGGCATTATTCTAACCAGGCTCCTCAGTTTCTACTGTATAAAGGTGCCAGATCAAGAACCAGTGAACATATCCCTGATAAGAGATATAAATCCACAACATCCTGGACATCAACTGAACTGGTCATAACAAGACTAACCCTGGCAGACACAGCTCTCTACTACTGTGCTCTCAGGGATTATACCCAGTGAAACAAAGTCTATAAGACACTGTACAAAAACCTGCAGACCAAAAATGCTTTGTTGCTGTGTGGAACATAATTAAATATCAAACCACAATGTGCTATCATAATGGCAGAGGTTGCGATCAGAGAAATGTGGTCACACCTGTGCTGTATGCAATCATCAGGTTGTCTAGTGTTTCTCTGTCTTCATATTCAATGGACTGTGAGCATGATGTATTTGTCACTCTTCTAGTCTTCAATTTCAGTTAGAAAATGGTTGGAAAAGCACTTGGGAATATGACAAAGTACAACAATGTTATTGTTTGTAGTTACTCCTCCTCACAATTCACACAGCTTGGGCTGTAGTGGAACAGGTTGAGAGCTTCAAGTTCCTTGTTGTCCACATCACCAACAAACTATCATGGTCCAAACACACCAAGACAGTCGTGAAGAGGGCACGACAAAGCCTATACCCCCTAAGGAGACTGAAAAGATTTGGCATGGGTCCTCAGATTCTCAAAAAGTTCTACAGCTGCACCATCGAGAGCATCCTGATTGGTTGCATCACTGCCTGGTATGGCAACTGCTGGCCTCCGACCGCAAGGCACTACAGTGTATAGTGCGTACGGCCCAGTACATCACTGGGGCCAAGCTTCCTGCCATCCAGGACCTATATACCAGGCCGTGTCAGAGGAAGTCCCTAAAAATTCAAAGACTCCAGCCACCCGGTACCGGAGCGCGAAGTCTAGGTCCAAAAGGCTTCTTAACAGCTTCTACCCCCAAGCCATAAGACTCCTGAACAGCTAATGTGGTAAATTATTATGAATAAACTGTAGAGTTTAATGGACTATGAGGTAGAACTGGGTTAATCAAGAGCATAAAGTTAGAATTCTTTGTTACTGGGCCAGGAATTGTATTGGGTCATTTAATTTCACTGTGTGGGTGAGTAGAGAGGGAATCTGCCCTAGGGTCAGATTGCTTGCTCTTACTTAGATCCATGGTTGTCTTATCATATCAAAGACTGAAACTGGCTTGGGCCGTTTGTTTTTGTCTTCAAACACAGTGAAAAGAGCCAGGGTTGAACAGAGTTTAAACTAAACATGAGTGTTTTTGCAAGATAAGGATTGATTGATTGTGCGCTGAACTTAATGAAAGTTGAGTTTAGCCGCTCTCAGAGACAAAGGAAGTGGGCGGAGCATTAAAAGAGCGGGAAAACTGAAGAGGACAATATAAGATGGAGGGAGACCGTAAGGATGTGTGCCACTCTGCAGACTGGTATCGGCTTTGTTGAAAACTTTAATAAAGTCATTTCTTGATGCAACAAAAACTCTGTAAGACCTTATTTGTAATAAAGTATAGTGGTTATTTTCCACAACATATTTGGCGATCCTGGCAGGACTGGTTATAGAGATCCTTGATTGCTTTACCGTCTGAGAAAGTTTGAGCGACTCACACAGACTCAGTGGCCGCTGTTTAAAAGGTAAGCTATGTTCTTACTTAAACTGTGTGTTTCGATCAAGCTGAATCTGAGGGTGGGGTACGGAAGGGTTCTCTCCAGAAATTTAAGGACCAGATTTAGCAGAAGAAGCAGAGTTTTTGTTGGAATGAGGAATAAGCGTGCATGCAATTGATTGTTGATGAGTTAAATCCTACGGATACCGCTTTGGGGAACTAAAATTAGCACCCCAGAGGACAGCTCGGGGGTAGGTGGCTAGCCAAACGTCCACTACGGATACCGCTCTAACGTGTTGATCATTGTTAGAGGCTGCTCAGGGGTAGGTTGGACATACATTACTAATACGGCCTACGGCTACCGCTCTAACGTGTTTATCATTGTTAGAGGCTGCTCAGAGGTAGGTGACGCATCAGCCTGGGTGAGGTGATGCACAAATTAGACAGCGAATCGGGTAAAAATTAAGTCATCCTGAGAAGGTGACACCAGAAATTGGAAGTAGCGCCGGGCATCCTGAATAGGTGAACGGTTGTGAACAGCCACCAGGGCTTCAAAGTATAGAGAAATAATAAGATGGAGTAGGTCTGCTCATCTTGTGCGGGGGAATAATTTGTTTGAGCGGCTGTGGATAATTCAATTGTGATTAAGTTGTCATTTGGTCAGCTTCGTTCAATCGTCTGACACTATTGTTCGTCCTGCTTGTCATTCTGTCTGACTCATTTAAGCACGAGTGGCGGCTTATCTGTGTGGGTGATCGGACAACATAAAGAAATCCTGTAAATAATAGCCTTGTCTTTGTGGAGAAAGTGTAAGGAAAAGGACTATATTTTAGGTCGTTTGAAGCCTCTAAGGCTGGTGGAGAAAGGGAAAGCCCAATCTTGCATTAGGGAGAGAAGAATTAATAGTAAGTGGATATTCATTTACTAATGTAAAGGAGAGAGAGAGAAATCCCGTTGAAGGAACAGGTCACGTGTACGGGGGTGATCATATGACATCGACACATTGAAATTCGGTCAAGCTTTAAGGGGGTAATTAAAGTTGGGAAATTTAGAAGGGATATAGGATTATGGTAAAATTGACCATAGTGAAGGAATATTCCGGTAGGTTATGCAAATAGTGATGAAGCGTGTTTGAGAACAACATTGTGTGAATGTAATATGATGAAGAGATAAAGAGGTGTGTATGATAATGTTATAGAGCGTGTGGATAATAAGCTTTTTTATATAATAATATCTTGGGGGGTGTACAACGCGGCCTGGCATAGAATAGTGTAAGATCAGTGACCAGTCTATAGGATTCTGTGAGGATGCTGCGACTGAGGGACAGGGGTCTAGGTTATTAAATGTATGTTCCGCTGGGACTAGGTTAGGGGAAATTAACATGTGGCAATAAAGAATCATTAGAAATATGAATGCGGTGGATGATATGAATAATAATGACATATGATGTATGTTATGTGTGGGAAATTGATTAATAGAGAGTGGATAAAAGTGGAATAATATATAGGTGCTGGCTTGCGCGCCCAAACACGTAGACGTACGTGGGGGATGGGAGACAGTACATAGAACGTGTGGTAGAAAAGGTTAAGCATTATAATAGCTATCTATCATTTCAGAAGCAGAGGTGATATAGTCAAGGGATTTTTGTATATTAGGGGGAAAATATAATTCATTTGGTTAAGTCGTTAGATCTGTTGCCAAGTCAATGAATGTGGGTTTGACTCGTTGACTGCTAAGTTATACGTTGAGCGTGTGAGATCTGTGTCCTTCAAAGCTATTTTGTGATAAATGTGGTATGTGCAAGATACTAGAAATACAGACCATTTAGAATTGGAATAACGGATTTACTTGTCATTCCAATAAAGCATAGATTCTACATTACTGACTAAAATCTAGATTTTCAGATTATAGTCCAATTATGGTTGTGGGTTGCTTAGATTGATAGAACAGTTAGTGTTCATTTTGTGTTATAAGACTGGACGATTTAGCATCTTCCTGATTTTAAATTGAACGACTCCCGTACTCAACCGGAATAGGGGGGAATTACATTTTTACATTTTGGTCAGTTGGCAGACGCTCTTGTCCAGAGCGACTTACGGGAGCGGTTAGGGTTGGGTGCCTTGCTCGGGGGCACATCTGCAGATTTTTCGCCTGGTCGGCTCTGGGATTGGAACCGGCAACCTTTCCGTTGCTGGCATAGCGCTCTTGACCACTAGGCTACCTGCCGCCCAAAAGAGTTGATAATTTGAAAACTACTGAGAATATAATTGGAATTTGGAATAGTGAATTGAATATGGATGTGAATTAAATGTATGCTTGTAAATTATAGCCAGTGTTTGTTTTACTAATTAGAGCATAATCAGAAAGGACAGTTACAGAAATTGAATAGCGGGCTGGCAATTGCAATGGAGCTGTGGCAATGAGTTGAATTGAGAACAAAGGAAAATCATTTATGGCTCTAGTTCGTGGGTAAAAGAGAGAAAGACCAGCTAGTACGAATCAAGCTGGGGGAGAGATTTCAAGTAGAAGTCTAAATAGTGGAATGGAAAACAGTGCTTTGACAAATTCTAATTGTTATTACTTTATTCGATAGCTTGCTTAACACAAGTGATGTATGAGAATAGTTGGTGAATTCTAGAACGATAATTTATTTTCGTTACGTGAACCAGGGGATGCAAGGAGCTTTGGCTATTATGCTGAGGGAATAGCACCAACTTATAGTGGGTTCTAGATTTGTTGAATAAACAAATGTTTATATTGTAAACTAAAGTAATGCAATAGGCTACAATTATAACATTGTCAGAAAAAGGCACAATTTAATGCGAAATAGTTATTACATGTGTCATTGATCCAGTATTGATAGAAGGATAGTAAAGAAAAGGCAAGGGATAAAATATCATTTAAGGAAAGAAGAGGAGTATGAAGATATACAGTGGGGAAAAAAAGTATTTAGTCAGCCACCAATTGTGCAAGTTCTCCCACTTAAAAAGATGAGAGAGGCCTGTACTTTTCATCATAGGTACACGTTAACTATGACAGACAAAATGAGAAAAAAAAATCCTGAAAATCACATCGTAGGATTTTTTATGAATTTATTTGCAAATTATGGTGGAAAATAAGTATTTGGTCACCTACAAACAAGCAAGATTTCTGGCTCTCACAGACCTGTAACTTCTTCTTTAAGAGGCTCCTCTGTCCTCCACTCGTTACCTGTATTAATGGCACCTGTTTGAACTTGTTATCAGTAAAAAAGACACCTGTCCATAACCTCAAACAGTCACACTCCAAACTCCACTATGGCCAAGACCAAAGAGCTGTCAAAAGACACCAGAAACAAAATTGTAGACCTGCACCAGGCTGGGAAGACTGAATCTGCAATAGGTAAGCAGCTTGGTTTGAAGAAATCAACTGTGGGAGCAATTATTAGGAAATGGAAGACATACAAGACCACTGATAATCTCCCTCGATCTGGGGCTCCACGCAAGATCTCACCCCGTGGGGTCAAAATGATCACAAGAACTGTGAGCAAAAATCCCAGAACCACACGGGGGACCTAGTGAATGACCTGCAGAGAGCTGGGACCAAAGTAACAAAGCCTACCATCAGTAACACACTACGCCGCCAGGGACTCAAAACCTGCAGTGCCAGACGTGTCCCCCTGCTTAAGCCAGTACATGTCCAGGCCGTCTGAAGTTAGCTAGAGTGCATTTGGATGATCCAGAAGAGGATTGGGAGAATGTAAGATGAAACCAAAATATAACTTTTTGGTAAAAACTCAACTCGTCGTGTTTGGAGGACAAAGAATGCTGAGTTGCATCCAAAGAACACCATACCTACTGTGAAGCATGGGGGGTGGAAACATCATGCTTTGGGGCTGTTTTTCTGCAAAGGGACCAGGACGACTGATCCGTAAAGGAAAGAATGAATGGGGCCATGTATTGTGTGATTTTGAGTGAAAACCTCCTTCCATCAGCAAGGGCATTGAAGATGAAACGTGGCTGGGTCTTTCAGCATGACAATGATCCCAAACACACCGCCCGGGCAACGAAGGAGTGACTTCGTAAGAAGCATTTCAAGGTCCTGGAGTGGCCTAGCCAGTCTCCAGATCTCAACCCCATAGAAAATCTTTGGAGGGAGTTGAAAGTCCGTGTTGCCCAGCGACAGCCCCAAAACATCACTGCTCTAGAGGAGATCTGCATGGAGGAATGGGCCAAAAAACCAGCAACAGTGTGTGAAAACCATGTGAAGACTTACAGAAAACGTTTGACCTGTGTCATTGCCAACAAAGGGTATATAACAAAGTATTGAGAAACTTTTGTTATTGACCAAATACTTATTTTCCACCATAATTTGCAAATAAATTCATAAAAAATCCTACAATGTGATTTTCTGGATTTTTTTTCCTCAATTTGTCTGTCATAGTTGACGTGTACCTATGATGAAAATTACAGGCCTCTCTCATCTTTTTAAGTGGGAGAACTTGCACAATTGGTGGCTGACTAAATACTTTTTTTCCCCACTGTATTAGGAAGAAAAATACCATTAACTGATGGATATAAAACATTTAGCTGAGAAAGACAACAGGAATAATTTACCTTACACCCTAATATAGACACTGAACCACACAAGAAGTAGAGATGGCAGGAACACCAGTAGCAATCATGAAGAGAAGGTTCCCAGAAAATAGTAATATTGGTAATATCTCTGACAAATGGGAAAAAAGGACCAGGAAAATAGTAACTAAATGGCCAAAGGAGGGAACATTTGATGTAACAGTATGTGAGGAAATGTACACCCTGATAAAGAACTATAAAACAGGAGAAAAAGGGGAGAAAAGAAAGAAGAAGAGAGAGAAAGAGAGAGAAATCTTGAAAATGTTCTGGGAGGAAGGAAAGAGTTGGAGGGACAGCATAGCCAAAGCTAGAAAGATGTTAAGGGAGAGTGAAACAAAAAAGGCTGGCTTAACTACACCACCACCATACACAGAAGGGGGGCAGTATTCTCAGGTTACAGGTCTAGTCTCAATAACAGGGAATATAAGAAGAAAAGGGGAAACAACAGGTTTCCACACCTAAAAGAGGAGAAAAATCACATTTAGATATAGACTGTTATGGAGGACTGAGGGACATGTTAACAGAACTAGAAAATTATGGGGTAGATGAACAAAAGTATGGAGGGCAAAAAGATGTGGAGAATACGATTGATGGGGAAGGCGAAGAACTTAGAAAGTATGCTGACTCTGATCAAGAACAGAGTGAGACAGAGGGACGACTATCAGAGCAAGGAGCCACAGGAGGCAAACCTATAGTCACATAATTATGTAAGGCACTATACGCTCATCTGGAAAAATCTAATTTAAGAAACAGAAGGACAGTCAAAAAGCCAGAAAGATATGGAGCTCAATATCCCATTTTGCTAAAGAGGACACAGGTTCACTATGTGCCCTGGGAACGCAAGACCTGGAAGGTCTGGTGACTAGACTGCCTAACCTGCATGAAGGAGCAGGGAAATGGATTAGAACATTTGAAGAACAAACGATGGGGAAGCTACTGGCGGTGGGAGACTTGATGGCATTGCTAGCCAGGGTGGTGGGAGTGGCCAAAATGGAGAACTTGATGCAGGCGGTTGGCCTCATACCGGCGGTGCGGAGAACGATACTGGATAGAGTGGGCTTTGACAATTATAGGCCAGGAATGTGACACACTCTGAGAATAGAGTATACAGCCAAAATAGACCCTAAAGCACTAAGAGGGGAGCCATTGGGGGATAAAGAAAACCCGGCAGGTTATCTGGAGGACCAGCTCAAGAGGTGGCGACAAGAAACAGAAAGGGATCCGGAGGGGGATCCACTGATGACAACACTGTTTAGGACATCATTGATGGAAGGAATGCCAATGTCTGTCAGAAGCAGACTAGAAGATGTGGTGGGACTAACATCAAAGTCACACAAAGAGTTCTGCGACCATGTTATCCACGCAGTGGAGAAATACAGGAAGGACGAACAGAAATTGACAGATCAAGGGAGGGACATTCAAAGAAAACTGAAACAGGTGCAGCTGGAAGAGCTAACAAGAAAGGAGAAAAAGAGAACACAAGCTCCAGTGATTACTCCGGTCCCGCCGGAGGAGGGTGCCATGGCACCTGTCATCCAGGGAGGTCAACAACCACTGCCTCCGCAGCAAGGCCAAAGAGCTCCTGCCTTACCAGTAGTGAATGTGTATACACAACAATCCCCTGAACAGTGGCAAAATGAAGGGAATAAAAATAGACCAAAGAATCCAGGGGACCGATCACAACAGCAGACATACCAAAATGGTGGACAAAGAGGACCGCCAGATGTCTGCTGGGGGTGTCAGCAATCAGGACACCTAAGAAGGAATTGCCCTACCAATTTATGGCTGCCTAGACAACCACATCGGGGTAATGGGCAAAGAAATTACACCAGCTCGGATGCATGGTGGCAGTCTCAGACACAGGCTCCACAGGGCCCAGTGAACCCGTGGGGAGGACCAGATCATGGATACTAGGGATGCCCAGAGAATCCTAAAGGGGAGGGTCAGCTAGTGGCAGTAACTATGCAGGCTGATGAAGAACCTATGCTAAAGGTTCAGGTGAGGAATAAAGGCACCCCAATGATAATAGATACTGGAGCAACTTACTCATGTGTAAGTCCAAATTATGCCTCTCACCAACCCCATGTCAGGCAAAGATGCACAGACAGTAGAATTTTCATGACAATCACAGTTCCAGTAGAATAAGAAGCAGGACAAAGGTACATGTGTACATATATTAGTGTCAGAACAAATTCCAGTTAATATAGTAGGAAGAGATACATTGTGGAGAATGGGGGTCCAAATTAAATGCAGATCAGAGGGACTAATAATAGTTAAGGAAGGGGTATGTCCACAGAAGATAATGGGGAAACCATCATCACATTAGTAAACTATTTTGGTAGAAGGGGGGCCACAGGCATGTGGGAAAGTACAACCAACGAGGCAAGAGATAGCATATTTTAGGTTTCGACGTCACGAAGCATGTTGGGGGTGATTGAGTGGTAGCAGTGCGGCTAGGGAAAAGCCTAGGGGTTTAAATCTTATGGGATTTTATTTAGTTTTATGTGCACTGGATTGTGGAATTCACCGGAGAAGGGAGCAGTCATAAGTGATGTTCTTGAGGGTTGTCTGAAAGGAGGGATCAGGAGATGTGGAAAGAGAGTGAGAATTTCGAATTTAGATTGTGTGGACTGATTAAGAGGTATCAAAAATGGAAACTAACTAAATGTGTACTTTTTCTTCCAGAAAAAAGGGGGGAGTGATTCTCTTTTCTTTGAAATATTTTCTGAGACTATAAATAAGGCCTGGCCATTTTTTGTTTGTTTATTGTTTTACTATATGGTGTTCAAATAACCACAAACAAACCACTTAGTATGAAATGTTAGCTGTATAGGATTTTTATTTTTATTTTAGTGTTTTTCACGGGATGGAAGTGAAATATCTTAAAGGGGCAAACACATGTAATTTGGGCTTTTATTTACTGAAGGATAAGTAAATACGTGTGATTTATTTTGAAAAGAGCTGTACTAAAGGCATACTGTACACTTGGGATACAACATATATGAAATGTTTTGACGGTTGTTAATGAGTAGTATACTATTTGATGGAACAATTAATTGAATGATTTCAATGACCTCTGCAATCTGTCCTGGCTTTATGGTGTGGCCTGATTACCCACACTGTAAATCTTGGAGGCATGCTGAATTGGGGGTTGATTATAATAAGGAATTGTAAAGAAGTATATAATTTGGCATTAATCTTATATATCATCCCAAACAGGACAAAGATGAAGTGAGAGAGTTAGGCTTGAAGGAGAGATATCCTTGAATAATGTTATCGAATGCAATTGGGTTAAGATATCATCAAGGGTTGTCATTTTAAGTTCTGTTATTATTTTTGGTTTAACAAGCAATATTGTTGATTGTTTTGTTTTTTGAACACATGAATCACGATGTGATGCATGTGTCCAAAGGGGGGAAGGTGTTAACGATTTTAATGTTTTTTAGGATTACAGGGGTTTTACAGGGTTTTAATGGTTTTGGGGTTTACAGGGGTTTTAATGGTTTTTAATGGTTTTAATGTTTTTGTGGTAAAATATGCAAATTGTATTAAGGATATGAGCAGTAGTAATAATGTGTTATGGGTTAGGTTAAATATTTTTTGTTTTTGTGATAGGAGGCATTGTGTAGAGGTGGTCTGTCTATGAAATGAGTGGACTACAATGAGCTGGAAGGAGGTGCGCTTCATAATCTCAAGGCTTCTCCTGACGGATGAGAGGACATAAGTAGCATACTGTGTCTCACCTAACCTAACAATGTTCTTAAGATTTTTTTCCCATGGGTGAAGGGAACTCTGCCCAACGGAGTAGGAGAATCTGAGTATTTTCTGCGCCCTGGAAGCTATGTGATGGTAAAAGACTACGGAAGAAATTGTTGGAAAGACCCTATGTGGAGGGGCCTGTACCAGGTGTTGTTGGCTACCTCAATGATGGTAAAAGTGGCGGAGACAGATACTTAGATCCATGTTTCCCACTATAGGAGTGTTCCAACCCCAGCCATTGGGTAGCATTGTTGTATTTTGTGTGTATCTGTGCTTGTGTGTCCTTGCAGCAGTAACTCTGAGCTTCCTTATGGGTAGGCTGATAGAAGGACACTCTTCGCAGACCGATGTCGATAGATTGAGAGGGACTCTGGCTGATCCGGAGACCCTAGTGACGGAAGAAGGCTAACAGCTAAAGTGACCATACATCATCGTCCCGGTTACACCAACGGCGGTACGGATAGAGGGGAGTGCGATCGGGTATCATCTAAGCCATTGTACCAGAGTGAGGGAACTGATGACTAAGAGACCACCGAGACCTTCAAGACTTTCAAGACCTTCTAGATATTCCAGATATTCCAGATATTCAAGACGCACCAGATATCCCCATCATTGATTTCTTTGCACTTGACTAGTTCCCTGAGAATAAGGGGAATGGGGTACTGATAATAGTGAAGAGCAGAAGAACAAGACATAGAAGGGATATAGACAGGATTAGAATGTATATTCCTGCACAGGCAGGAACCACAACTAAAATACAGAAAGGGATCACTATTAAAATACAAGGGTTAAATGGTTATTGGTGTGGGAAGAACCAGCACAAGGAGCATGGGGAAATCACATGGGGTAACGGTGACCTTAAGATAATAAAATAAAAAGACAGATGGATCATATACATGAGGATAACAGTTCAAGACTTAGATAAACAATTTGATGTAGTACTTAGTGTTAGAGTTCCAGGGGGAAGTGTTGTTGGAGTAGTTATTCCTTGGGAAAGTGCACTAAACCCTGAACATGTTAGAGCCATACCAAATACAGAAGAAAGGGAATGGAAGGAGTCGTTAAACAATGATTGGTATAGATGAGTACAATATATTACATTACAATTAAATAAAGAAAATAGTCTAATATGCACCACATCTCCGTTTAAAGAATGAACAGTAGTTCAAAATATTTACAGTTACCAGGACTGTGTGCTAGGATTCAATCACAACTTTTGTAATATTTAGGAAATTCTAACTATAAACAATTTTATGATCAACCAGGATGAGGATAGAAGTGTAAGCAATTATTAGAATAGGAACAAGGAAAAGGGAAACACCAGAGTAATATCAAATAGATTATGAGGAAATATAGGAATGTTACAATAAAACAATTGGGTTATATAATTTGGGAGAATTCAAGAGAGAATGTGAAACTAGGGGGCGTTTAAACAGATAGCTTTTGGAATACAGGGACCCCTCAAAGAAAAATCTATCAGGCAGCAGTATCAAGTATTAGAAATGGGTATTAAGAATGAGTGGTGAAACATAATGATTTGTCATATAGTCAATGTTAATAGGGATGTTTTGGATTGGAAATTAACTCAACTAAACTGTTATGATCTGTCCTTTCCTGAGGTTACTACGGATGGTGTCATAATGCATAGCAGAGATAATTCGGTCCAGAACGGTGTAAACCTCAATAAAAACCAAAAACCCTCTACCCGGCGGAAGAGGAGCAACAAAGGCATTGAAGACGTTCCTGTCCGACTCCACCTCTGCCAGGAGACCTGAATCCAGCATCAAATCAAAGCAATCAATTGCCTTCTCTTTTGTGCCTTTTGTCACGCCCTGGCTCTGGGGACTCTTAAATGTTGAGCCAGGGTGTGGACTTGTTATGTTTAGTTTTCTATGGGTTTTGTTCTAGATCGTTTATTTCTATGTTGGCCAGGGTGGTTCCCAATCAGAGACAGCTGTAGCTCGTTGTCTCTGATTTGGGACCATACTTAGGCAGCCTGTTTTCACCAGTTTATTGTGGGATCTTGTTCCGTAAGGTTTTGTGTATAACCTAGGACTTCACGTATCGTTTGGTTTATTGTTTTGGTTTGTGTGTGTACGAAATAAAGAATGTACGCTTATCACGCTGCGCCTTGGTCCGCTTCATCTGTCGACGATCGTGACACCTTTTCTCTCAAGAATGTGACAAGAAGATTGAGTGCCGGTAGAGGAAGGGAGTGTTAGTTGAGGTAGAATGTTGAATTGAGGAGGTAGTATACACTGCAAAATTTATAGTAATTTAGACTAGGAATGCATTGGGATACTGATCTGTTGTAATTCTCGTTATGAGGAAGGTCATGTTAGAATTGTGATAATATAACTATACAGTATGCCAGTGTCAATATGTGCCAAGGTGAGAGTTTTAACTTTGAATGATGGAGCCAAGGTGACTAACTAAGAATTGTCATTCTAAATTTGTTTTGGGTAATTAATTTGAGTATGATTATGAATTGTAAGCTGACTGATTGATTTGAATGAAGTTATGTGAGTTAAAGATATTGATATTATTCTTAAACATGTCTTAGGTAGTATGGCTAAAACAACGCTATGTTAGTTTTAATGTTTTAGGATACTAACACTTATATTGGAATTGTTTTAGGTAGAAATATTAATATTGTTCATTATGAGTATAACTTTGAATGCAAGGATGTTGATTGATAGCATAAACATAATATACCTTTGTAAGGTTATGGGATTAGTAATCCCATGAGGAGGGATATGTGGTGAAATCTTATTAATGAACTGTAGAGTTTAATGGACTATGAGGTAGAACTGGGTTAATCAAGAGCATAAAGTTAGAATTCTTTGTTACTGGGTCAGGAATTGTATTGGGTCATTTAATTTCACTGTGTGGGTGAGTAGAGAGGGAATCTGCCCTAGGGTCAGATTGCTTGCTCTTACTTAGATCCATGGTTGTCTTATCATATCAAAGACTGAAACTGGCTTGGGCAGTTTGTTTTTGTCTTCAAACACAGTGAAAAGAGCCAGGGTTGAACAGAGTTTAAACTAAACATGAGTGTTTTTGCAAGATAATGATTGACTGATTGTAGTACTCTGAACTTAATGAAAGTTGAGTTTAGCCGCTATCAGAGACAAAGGAAGTGGGCGGAGCAATAAAAGAGCGGGAAAACTGAAGAGGACTATATAAGATGGAGGGAGACCGTAAGGATGTGTGCCACTCTGCAGACTGGTATCATCTTTGTTGAAGACTTTAATAAAGTCATTTCTTGATGCAACAAAAACTCTGTAAGACCTTATTTGTAATAAAGTATAGTGGTTATTTTCCACAACAGTAATCATGGCTACCCAGACTATTTGCATTGTCCCACCCACCCACCCCACCCCACCCCACCCCATCATTTATGCTGCTGCTGCTCTGTTTATTATCTATGCATTGTCCCTTTAACTGTACCCACATGTACATATTACCTCAATTACCTCGACTAACCAGTGCCCCCGCACATTGACTCTGTACTGGTACTTCCTGTATATATCTCCGTACCGTAAATGTACTGTTATATTATTTTACTGTGCTCTTTAATAATTTTTTAGTTAACACTTTTTTTTCATTGTTGGTTAAGGGTTTGTAAGTAAGCATTTCACTTGTATTCGTGCGCATGTGGCAAATAAAATTGATTTGATTTGATTTTGGTGGTGTAGTAAGAAAGTCAACCTGAAGGGGGCAACTTAACAAAGCACACACACCCCTGAATCAGAGGATGCCATACAGACAGACACATCCCCATGGTCTACTACTGCATGTAATGCAGAACAACATGACGCATCAACAGTAGGACAGAGGGTGTCAAAGCTCTGTGATTGATAGATCAGCATTGTTCTGCTCCTTACCTTTTACACTTCAAACTGACTGTCATGAGAAATTGGCTGATCCTGCATGTTCTGGCTGCATGCTGCTTTGGTATAACATCACTCTGTTCATCTGTCTCTTTCTGTGCATTTGTTCATTTTATTTATATACATTATATGTTGTGAAGATATATTTCTCTTTATTTTTCAGGGTGCAGAGCAGAAGAGAGTGTCACACAGCCAACAGAAGATGTAATGGTCGTAGAAGGACAACCAACAAAGCTCAGTTGTACATTTGCTACAACTGATCAATTGCCATATCTCTTTTGGTACAAACAACAAGCAAATGGCAACCACATGTTTATGCTGAGAAATTATACGTTTGGAGCTGGGGAAACTGCTACTGAGTTCAAGGAGAGATTTCATGCCCTTCTGAATGTCACAGCAAAGTCAGTCACCTTGATGATGCAGAGAGTGCAGATGTCTGACTCTGCAGTGTACTACTGTGCTCTGAGGCCCACTGTGACAACAGGAGATACAGCCCCCTTACAAAAACTATAGGTTTCACTTGTCCATAGAAACATACGGTACCAATGAAAAGTTAGGACCAAAGCACAATATGTATTTCAATATACTTTATGTACAGTAGTAGACCTGAATTAGATACTCTGTAGGCTGCATGAGTGTCTGTACATGAATTACAATACGTTTATCATACTCACTTCATGGAACATTTATGTAATTGACAATTGCTTTAGGCTACTTTTCATTTCATGTGAACTAGACGTAAGCTTTTCACTTTGGCTAATGTACTGCAAAGAGTGCTTATATCTAATATTGACAAGGTAATATTGACCCATACATTTCTTTACAATCTTTCCTCTCTCTGAACAGGCTCCTCCTTCATGTCTGTCAGTTGATGGTGATATACAGGCTGAGATGGACATGGAAGAGAGAGAGAGAGGATCTCTACCTCTTACTGTAACTCACAGTCACTCTCAGTGTGTTCTACATAACCATGGTACTCTGTCTGATCATCTGGCTGGTTCTTGCTGTACTGTGCTTTGGTAAGATGGAACCATTTCGTCATCTATCTAATTTTAATTTTTTGAATCTTTCATTATCACTCACTTTATATTTGTTTGTCTTCCAGAGTGCTCAGGAGACCATGTTCAACAGCAATCAGGAGGTGTGATTGCTACAGAAGGAGGACTGGTAACACTGAGTTGTCATTATAACACCACTGATACTAATGCATATTTATATTGGTACAAACAAGAAGCAAATGATGTCCCTAAATATATGTTGAGCTGTTATTCTTTTGGATCTGGAGATAAGGCTGCAGGGTTCAAGGAGAGATTTGATGCCATTCTAAATGCCAAGACACAATCAGTCCCCTTGACGATCCAGAGGTTGCAGCTGTCTGACTCTGCTGTGTACTACTGTGCTCTGAAGCCCACTGTGACAACAGGATATACAGCCCCCTTACAAAAACACTGTGTGTGCACGTGGGTGTGTGTCACATACTTTTTGTTGTGTGCCATTTTTTAAGTAAAGGGGAGGTGTTACATAATTGAGGCAGAGGAAAGGAAATGACAGTGAGAAACCAGGGGTCATTCTGTCATAACTATACTTGTGTTCACTCTTTTCACTGTGTTAAATAGCACTTACCAGAATGATACAGGGATACATTTCAATATTTGCACAAGTGAGGTTTATGCTATTCTTCATATCCAATCACTGTGAATGTACTTACTGAAGACTGGAGTCATATTCCTGTGAAGGATTGTCACGATCGTCTAAGGAAGCGGACCAAGGCGCAGCGTGTGAAACAAACATGACTTTATTTAATTAAAGTATCAAACAAAACACGACTCGTGAAGTCCACGGTTAACAATACCGACACGGAACAAAAACCCACAACACCCAAGGGAAAACATACAGTTTAAATATGGCTCCCAATCAGAGACAACCCACAACGGCTGACACACGTTGCCTCTGATTGGGAGCCACTCTGGCCAACATAGACATAGAACAACTTAGAATACCCAACATAGAAAATGAACACATAGAATGAACACACCCTGGCTCAACATATAGAGTCCCAGAGCCAGGGTGTGACAAGGATCCTTTGTCCATTTTTAATACACTTAACTGAATAATGAGTAGAATTGTATGATAATTTCCTGATAATAATTCCTGTTTTCATAAATGTTTTACAGGTGGCAGTCATGGGAATGACATTACTCCAACAACAGATAAGGTGTTTGGGTTGGAGTGTGATGTCATAAAGCTGTCCTGTAACTACTCCTCTGCTAGTAATCTCCTGTGGTATCGACAGGACCCTGGATCATTGTAACGTATATGTCAGAAAGCAGGTGCAGAAGGTGAGTTTTAATACTGAACAGCTACAAAATAACAAACATGGGACGCATACTGAACGTGAGAGAAAAACCAATAAACCTAAGGACTGATGACAACAGAGGGTTAAATGAAGGGGAAGTAATGAGGGAAGTGATGAAGTCCAGGTGTGCCTAATGATGGGGTGCAGGTGTGAGTAATGAAGGTTGCCAGGTGTACCTAATGATGGGGTGCAGGTGTGAGTAATGAAGGTTGCCAGGTGTGCCTAATGATGGGGTGCAGGTGTGAGTAATGAAGGTTGCCAGGTGTGCCTAATGATGGGGTGCAGGTGTGAGTAATGAAGGTTGCCGGGTGTGCCTAATGATGGGTGGCCAGGACCAATGGTTAGTAGACTGGCAATGTCGAGCACCGGAGAGGGGGAGTGGGAATAGACGTGACAATCATCTCCCATCTTCCTGCTCCTCACTGGAGTGTCTTCAAACGCCTCTGTAGTGAAAGCTAAACCTGAAGACCCTCGACTGTCTGTTAAACTGAACGATGAGAGAACCCGTGTGGATCTGGAGATCTCCTCTGCTGAAGTGGCTGACTCTGCTCTGTACTACTATGCCCTGGAGCCCCAGTGACAGGAAACCCAGACACACTATACAAAAATCTGAAATGAAAACACTGAACCTCCCCTAAGAGAAACATTTTCATTATTAGGTTATCTTCAATAGACAAAACATATACATGTAGGCTGGAAATGAACAGTGAATTATTTTCAATAAACAATAATATAATGTTGAAACAAAGAAAAAGTGATAGAAATTCATTTGGTTATCTGAACATGTTGCATATTTATACTGTAGATTCTAGATATAAATAGGAAAACAAAATAAACTGTAAAATAATGAATTGCCTCATGTTGAATAGATACATTATCTTACAGATATGCCCTTCAAACAATGTTTTCCCCTATGACATCACAGTAGACAGATCAGGTCCTTTTGTCAACTCTGTTGCCCTAAAATCAAGAAAATAAATGATAATTAACATAGTTTTATACAATATCCAATAGCGGGAGACTAAGGTAATCATATTTCAGTGCAGCCCTGCATTGTGAGGATGTGACAGTTGCATCAAGCAGCAGCAAGAAGTCTGCTGTTACTGCTGCTCATCTGACAATCCTCTGTGTTTTGGGGTGGGGCTTCAAAGGTTTGAGAAGGTAGAATCAAAAGTGTTGATGAGTTGAAAATAGATCTATAACAGAGTAATAATAGAAGAATATCTGGCAGGTGACAGTAATGGTCAGACCATTGAGCCAACCAGAGAGGAGGTGTATGTTCCAGCAGGTAGCAATATTACACTTTCATGCACCTACTCATCTGCTGTCTCTCTTCAATGGTATCTCCAGGACCCTGGATCAGCTCCTCAGTATATCCTGCTTATCCTGCATGGTGTTGGGTTTCCATCACGGGCTCCAGGTCTGGATCCTCGACTGTCAGTCAAACTAAATGATGAGAAGAACCGTGTGGATCTGGAGATCTCCTCTGATAAAGTGCAAGACTCTGCTATGTACTACTGTGTACTGATGCCCACAGTGAAAGGAAACCTACATACGCTGTACAAAAACCTAACCTGACACATTCAATAGTTACATGACCTACAGGAGATGGTACATCCAAGATGGCGTAGCAGTGCGGTCGTGGTCTTTGTTGTGTGTCTGTGTAAATACACAAAAAAAAATGTATGCACGCATGACTGTAAGTCGCTTTGGATAAAAGCGTCTGCTAAATGGCATATTATTATTATTATTATTATTAAATAGGCTGTTTTCTTTTTTTTTTTTCTTTTTTTTTCGTACATATTTCCCTATCACACTTTTCATCCTTCTACAAAATATACTTTCCTGCAACCCGCCTCACTCAATGTGGAATGGATTCTATTATTGACTTACCTTTTATCTAGAATCTCCAGTTGATATCAGCTAGCCAGCTAACTAGCTACTTGCTATTAGCCACCGTTAGCGGTTTTCACCCAGAACACTGGATTTTCTGCCGGAATAACTGAATCACTGGACATTAACACCGGATCGCAACTAGCTAGCGGCAACCAAATTGGATGTTGCTGTTTGGCTAATCACCACTGCCCCTGAAGCAAACACCAGTTAGCCTTGAGCTAGCCTTGAGCCAGATCCATATCTCGGCTATCTACCTCTCTGTCTACCGGACGGGAGTAGCCAGCTAACTAGCTACTTGCTATTAGCCACCGTTAGCGGTTTCTCACCATTGTCCGTGGCCTGCACTACCTACCAGCCAGCTCTAGCCTGGACTATTATCGGCCAGTCTGCACTGTCTGCACAGCGTGTTATCGACCCAGAACATATCGGTTTTTCTGGAATCACTGATTCACTGGACCTTTAACATCGGATCATCGTAGCTAGATAGCTGCAATCAAATGGACGTTGTTGTTGGCTAATCAGCCTTGAGCTAGCCGCGAGCCAGGCCCTTCTCCCGGCTATCTACCTCTCTGTTAACCGGACGGGACCTCCTAGTGATGACACGGAGCCCCGCCGATCCAACACGACTGGTCTGCGGACGAAATCGTCTGATGCGATTACAACAGGTTTCCCGTTACGACGTCAACCACGAAGATCCATCTGCTAGCCCCGGCCCGCTAGCACACGCTAGCCGTGGCCTCTTGCTCGCCAGTGCTATAGCAGCCCCCGAACTACCTCTGAACTCTCCTATTGCTGTTTGTCGCCATTACCAGCTGTTGTCTTAGCTCTCTCGAATAACACCTGTGATTGCTTTATGCCTCTCTCCCATGTCAATATGCCTTGCTTATTGCTGTTTCGGTTATTTCTTATTGTACTATTTCACTGTAGATCCCCTAGCCCAGCTCAACCTGCCATAGATAGCTCCTTTGTCCCACCCCCCATACACGCGGAGACCGACTCAATCGGTGCCTCCAGAGATGCTATCTCTTTCATCGTTACCCAACGCTTAGGTTTACCTCCACTGTACTCATATCCTTCCATATCCTTTTCTGTACATAATGCCCTGAATCTATTCTACAACGCCCGGAAACCTGCCCCTTCTTTTCTCTGTACCCAATGCACTAGAAGACCAGTACTTAAAGCCTTTAGCCGTATCCTTATTCTACTCCTCCTCTGTTCCTCTGGTGATGTAGAGGTTAACCCAGGCCCTGTAGCCCCCAGTATCACTCCTACCCCCCAGGCGTTATCATTTGTTGACTTCTGTAACTGTAAAAGCATTGGTTTTTTGCTCGTTAACATCCGAAGCCTCCTCCCTAAGTTTGAGTTATTCACTGTGTTAGCACACTCCGCCAACCCTGATGTTCTAGCAGTGTCTGAATCCTGGCTTAGGAAGGCCACCAAAAATTCAGACATTTCCATCCCCAACTACAACATTTTCCGTTTCGATAGAACTGTCAAAGAGGGTGGGGTTGCAATCTACTGTAGAGATAGCCTGCAGAGCTCTATCGTACTATCCAGGTCTGTGCCCAAACAGTTTGAGCTTCTACATCTAAAAATCCACCTTTCCAGAAATAAGTCTCTCACTGTTGCCGCTTGCTACAGACCCCCCTCAGCCCCGAGCTGTGCCCTGGACACCATATGTGAACTGATGCCCCCCATCTATCCTCAGTGTTCGTACTACTTGGTGACCTAAACTGGGATATGCTTAACATGCCGGCCAACCTACAATCTAAACTAGATGCCCTCAATCTCACACAAATTATCAACGAACCTACCAGGTACAACCCTAAATCTGTAAACATGGGCACCCTCATAGATATCATCCTGACAAATTTACCCTCTAAATACACCTCGGCTGTCTTCAACCAGGATCTCAGCGATCACTGCCTTATTGCTTGCGTCCGTAATGGGTCCGCGGTCAAACGACCACCCCTCATCACTGTCAAACGCTCCCTAAAACACTTTAGCGAGCAGGCCTTTCTAATTGACCTGGCCCGGGTATCCTGGATGGATATTGACCTCATTCCGTCAGTAGAGGATGCCAGGTTGTTCTTTAAAAGTGCTTTCCTCTCAATCTTAAATAAGCATGCCCCATTCAAAAAATTCAGAAGTAAGAACAGATATAGCCCCTAGTTCTCCTCAGACTTGACTGCCCTTGACCAGCACAAAAACATCATGTGGTGTACTGCATTAGCATCGAACAGCCCCCGCGATATGCAACTTTTCAGGGAAGTCAGGAGCAAATATACACAATCAGTTAGGAAAGCAAAGGCTAGCTTTTTCAAACAGAAATTTGCATCCTGTAGCACTAACTCCAAAAGGTTTTGGGACACTGTAAAGTCCATGGAAAATAAGAGCACCTCTTCCCAACTGTCCACTGCACTGAGGCTAGGAAACACTGTCACCACCGATAAATCTACAATAATCAAGAATTTCAACAAGCATTTTGCTACGGCTGGCCATGCTTTCCACCTGGCTACCACTACCTTGGACACCAGCTCTGCACCCTCTGTTGCAACTTGCCCATGCCCCCCCTCCGCTTTTCCTTCACACAAATTCAGACAGCTGATGTTCTGAAAGAGCTGAAAAATCTGGACCCCTACAAATCAGCTGGGCTAGACAATCTGGACCTTTTCTTTCTAAAATTAGCTGCCGAAATTGTCGCAACCCCTATTTCTAGCCTGTTCAACCTCTTTTCACAGAGATTGGAAAGCTGCCGCGGTCATCCCCCTCTTCAAAGGGGGTGACACTCTAGATCCAAACTGTTACAGAACTATATCCATCCTGCCCTGCCTTTCGAAAGTATTTGAAAGCCATGTTAACAAACAGATCACCGACCATTTCGAATCCCACCATACCTTCTCCGATATGCAATCCGGTTTCCGAGCTGGTCATGGGTGCACCTCAGCCATGCTCAAGGTCCTAAACAATATTATAACCGCGATCGATAAAAGACAGTACTGCGCAGCCGTCTTCATCGACCTGGCCAAGGCTTTCGACTCTGTCAACCACCGCATTCTTATTGGCAGACTGAATAGCCTTGGTTTCTCTAATGACTGCCTTGCCTTGTTCACCAACTACTTCTCAGATAGAGTTCAATGTGTCAAATCGGAGGGCCTGTTGTCTGGACCTCTGGCCATCTCTATGGGGGTGCCACAGGGTTCAATTATTGGGCCGACTCTATTCTCTGTGTATATCAATGATGTCGCTCTTGCTGTTGGTGAAGCTCGAATCCACCTCTATGTGGACGACACCATTTTGTATACATCTGGCCCTTCATTGGACACTGTGTTAACAAACCTCCAAATGAGCTTCAACGCCATACACCACTCCTTCCGTAGCCTCCAACTGCTCTTAAACACTAGTAAAACTAAATGCAATTACAGCTGCAAGTCTCTTGGGGTATGTCTCTATAAGCTTGGCACATCTAGCCACTGGGATTTTTGCCCATTCTTCAAGGCAAAACTGCTCCAGCTCCTTCAAGTTGGATGGGTTCCGCTGGTGTACAGCAATCTTTAAGTCATACCAGAGATTCTCAAATGGATTGAGGTCTGGGCTTTGACTAGGCCATTCCAAGACATTTAAATGTTTCCTCTTAATCCACTCGAGTGTTGCTTTTGCAGTATGCTTAGGGTCATTGTCCTGCTGGAAGGTGAACCTTAAACCCAGTCTCAAATCTCTGGAAGACTGAAACAGGTTTCCGTCAAGAATTTCCCTGTATTTAGCGCCATCCATCATTCCTTCAATTCTGACCAGTTTCCCAGTCCCTGCCAATGAAAAACATCCCCATATCATGATGCTGCCACCACCATGCTTCACTGTGGGGATGGTGTTCTCGGGGTGGTGAGAGGTGTTGGGTTTGCGCCAGACGTAGCGTTTTCCTTGATGGCCAAAAAGCTAAATTTTAGCCTCATCTGACCAGAGTACCTTCTTCCATATGTTTGAGGAGTCTCCCATATGCCTTTTGGCGAACACCAAACGTGTTTGCTTATTTTTTTCTTTAAGCAATGGCTTTTTTCTGGCTACTCTTCCGTAAAGCCCAGCTCTGTGGAGTGTACGGCTTAAAGAGGTCCTATGGACAGATACTGCAATCTCCGCTGTGGAGCTTTGCAGCTCCTTCAGGGTTATCTTTGGTCCCTTTGTTTCCTCTGATTAATGCCCTCCTTGCCTGGGCCGTGAGTTTTAGTGGGCGGCCCTCTCTTGGCAGGTTTGTTGTGGTGCCATATTCTTTCCAGTTTTTAATAATGGATTTAATGGTGCTCTGTGGGATGTTCAAAGTTTCTGATATTTTTTATAACCCAACCCTGATCTGTACTTCTCCACAACTTTGTCCCTGACCTGTTTGGAGAGCTCCTTGGTCTTCATGGTGCTGCTTGCCTGGTGGTGCCCCTTGCTTAGTGGTGTTGCAGACTCTGGGGCCTTTCAGAACAGGTGTATATATATTGTGACAAATCATGTGACACTTAGATTGCACACAAGTGGACTTTATTTAACAAATTCTGTGACTTCTGAAGGTAATTGGTTGCACCAGATCTTATTTAGGGGCTTCATAGCAAAGGGGGTGAATACATATGCACGCACCACTTTTCCGTAATTATTATTTTTCATTACACTTCACCAATTTTGACTATTTTGTGTATGTCCATTACATGAAATCCAAATAAATATCAATTTAAATTACAGGTTGTAATGCAACAAAATAGGAAAAATGCCAAAGGGGATGAATACTTTTGCAAGGCATTGTATTAACCTTTTATTCAATGCATTTCTATGGGCTAAAAACACACTACCCTTCACTATGCCCAATAGAAAAGATACAACCCTCCCCAAAGTAAAACACATTTGGACCACCAGAAAACATTATAAACATGGAAACCAAAGCATTTGAAAATGCATTTTTCTTCCAGTTATTCATTCACTTCCAAAGATCCTCTGAAAAATGAGTTGTGTTGTGTTTAGAGGAGCTAGTATGAGAATGAAAAGGAGAGACTCAAAATGGCATGAAGGTCTTTCCTCAGTGCATTGTAAGCTTGTCTCTCTAACATTAACCATGCTGTGCTGGTCACCTTGTTATTTTTAACATTTTTAACTAATGAAAATACATTTAACAATAATAATAATAATAATAATAATAATAATAATAGTAATAATAATAATGTGTACTTCTTTACAAGCTTGGAAAAACAACACACCTGTATTCATTTCAAGCTTTGACCGGACAAATATAATTGTATTCTCACATGTCAGTTTTCTGCAGGTGATAGTTGTGGGGATGGAATTTTCTCCAATAGTCTTCAGGAGGATGTGATACGTGTTGGCAGTGTCAAGCTTTCCTGCAAGTATCTGGTGGAGGCAGTGTCTTAAAGTATCACCAATATCCCACATCTGCTCCCCAATTCCTCCTCCCCATCTATATTCTGCATCTGCTGAGACAATAGTTACTGCAGATCCACCGTATCCTTGACTCTCCGTGAACGTTGACAAAGTGGCTGAACGTGTGGATCTGGAGATCTCCTCTGCTGTAGTGATAGACTCTGCTTTGTACTACTTTGCTCTGAGGCCCACCTTGACAGGAAACACAAAATCAAAAAGTTTTTAATAACTCCAAATCCCAAAAACATATCTAGGTTGTTGTAACATGTTTTTCATTTTTTTTGCACTGCATAGATCACTGTTGCGGTTGAATGTGCATTGCTGTATGGTGCACTCAAAATGTATTGTAGTTGAGTAGCCAGCCTAGGCTACTGCTCAAATGTTGCTATAATAGGCCTACATTTTTCTCCTTTGCATGGTGTTTTGTTGCAGACATATGTCTTGACCTCAGCAAAACTGGATGCTACAGGCCATCACTGACTTTCTGCATTGTCTATCTATGACTTTAGTCTGAAGTACAGGCCAGGAAAACAGAACATTGATGCCGACTCTTTATCAGGTTGTCCGCATGAGAAAACTGAAATGAAATTTTCCTACATCAGGCTGTAATGAAACTCAGGGAGAAAAAGGTACAGAGCGCAGCAGGTGTTTATTACGCCCTCGCAGAAGGCAAGAATCGTGGTCACAGGCAGGCAATGGTCATACTCAGGTAGGCAAACAGGCAGGTGAAACAAAACTAGGATTGAAGGATAAAACTGGTTCTCACAAACGAGCTAGGAAAAGGCTTAGTAGTCAAAACTAACAATACCTCACAAGGCACAAACAGAAAGAACTTAACTAAATAAGGAGCTGATGAAACCAGATGAGTAACTAACACAGGTGAAATCAATGAACAAAAATGAAAGACAGGGCTACTTTCAAGAACAAAGAAACAGGGCTACGGTCAGGAACACAAGGTGAACTAAGAAAAAAAATACAGAACCTTACAGTACATGCGACCTCTCAGGCATTTGGAATCAACGATGGCCTGAATGGCGTAGGCAGGTTCTCCTCCGACGTCCAACAGTTGGGGCGCACTGCGGGTTGAGACTGGAGGATGAAGAGGACTGTAGGTGACCGGTTTTAACAGAGACACATGGAAGGACTAGGAGATTTTATACTGACGGGGTAACTGGAGGCGGTACGTGACAGGGTTGATGCCATGGGTTATCTTGAAGGGACCAATGAAGTGAGGACAGAACTTTTTGCAGGGGAGGCGGAGTCGGATGTCTCTGGTAGAGAGCCACACACGCTGTCCGGGGTGAAAGAGTGGCGTAAGTCGACGGCGTCTGTCGGAAAAGCGTTTCTGGGTATTTGAGGCTTCCTGCAGTGACCGGTCTCCCATAACCGCTCACTATGCCAAAACCAGTTGTCGACAGCTGGGACAGTACCAGGCTCCGCCTCCCAGGGAAAAATGGGGGGTTGGTAACCAAGTACACACTGAAACGGAGTAAGGCAGAGGGATGAATGCATGAGTGAGTTCTGAGCGTATTCGGCCCAGGCCATATACCAACTCCAGTCGTGTGGAGAGGCAGAACATTGTTGGCGGAGGTACTTCCCTATTTCTTGGTTCAGGCGTTCTGTCTGCCCGTTGGTCTGGGGATGGTACCCGGAGGAGAGGCTGAGGGCGACCCCCAGTCGGTCAAAGAAGGCTTGCCACACCCGGGAGACAACCTGGGGCCCGCGGTCAGAGACGATGTCCTCCGGAATCCCATAGAGACGGAACACCTGTTGGAACATACACTCAGCCAATTCCACGGCGTTAGGTGAATGAGGAAGAGGAACCAGACGACCCATTTTTGAAAAACGGTCTACTATGACAAGGATGGTGGTGTTACCAGAGGATTCAGGAATGTCTGTGATGAAGTCAACAGCTATGTGGGACCAGGGTCTGTGAGGGATTTTCAAAGGTTGAAGCTTACCGGAAGGGAGATGACGAGGGCTTTTGGTTTGGGTGCAGACTGGACAGGAGAGTACATAATCCCTGACGTCAGATGCCAGTGAGGAACACCAGAACTTACGGGCTAGAAGTTCGGTGATTCGTGTTACGCCCGGATGTCCTGACCCCAAGGACGTGTGACACCATTGCATCAGTTGGGGTCTAACAGCTGCTGGTACGTAACTCTTCCCAGCCGGTGTCTCAGGAGGAGCCGGGTCTGAGGTTAGGGCTTCTTGTATGGCAGAGTGAACCTCCCACTGTACTGGTCCCATAATGCAAGAGGAAGGAAGAATGGGTGTAGGGTCTGAGTTACTGGCCGGAAGGTTAAACTGGTGAGAGAGCATCAGCTTTTACGTTTTTCTTTCCAGGGATGTAAGTAACATGAAAAAGGAAGCATGTGAAGAAGAGAAGAGAGAAGAGAGTCCAGCGAGCTTGTGTGGAGTTTAACCTCTTGGCCCCTCTGATATATTCCAGATTACGATGATCTGTTAGGACGAGAAAGGGATGTTGTGCGCCCTCCAACCAGTGGCGCCACTCCTCGAGGGCCAGCTTGATGGTGAGGAGTTCTCTGTTCCCCACATCGTAATTCCTCTCAGTGGGGTTTAACTTCCTGGAGAAGAAGGCACAATGATGTGATTTTGGTGGTGTTCCCACCCGCTGAGAGAGTATGGCTCCTACTCCTACTTCGGAGGCATCGACCTCCAGGGTGAAAGGAAGGGTTGGATCAGGTTGGCGAAGTACAGGAGCTGAGGTGAAGAGGTGTTTCAAGGTGTTGAAAGCAGTCAGTGCGGTATCAGTCCATTGAAGGGTCCGGGTCTTTTGGATGGTAAGGGCAGTGAGGGGAGCGGCAGTAGAACTGAAGTTCCGAATGAACCGGCAATAGAAGTTGGAGAACCCAATGAAACGTTGGAGTTCCTTAACGGTGGTGGGTTTGGGCCAGTTTACTGACAGCGGTGACTATGTTCTCATCCATGCTGACCCCTCCAGGTGTCAGTACGAAACCGAGGAAGTTTACTGAGGTTACATGGAAGGTGCTCTTTTCAGTCTTCACATAAAGGTTATGGTCAAGGAGCCATTGAAGAACCCTTTGTACATGCTGTATGTGTTCCTTCAGGGAGTGGGAGTAAATCAGGATGTCATCAATGTAGACGATGAGAAAGCGGTTGATCATATCCTGGAAAACCTTTATAAAGTATTGGAAGACGGCGGGGGCATTAGTAAGGCCGTAGGGCTTGACCAGGTATTCGTAGTGCCCTCGTGCGGTGATAAAGGCCGTCTTCCATTCGTCGCCTTCACGTACACGGACAAGGTTATAAGCACTCCGTAGGTCGTGTTTGTACAGATGTTGGCGTGGCCCACTTGTCACTGGGATCAGAGGAAGAGGGAAACGGTTCTTGACCGTAACATAATTCAGGGAACGGTAATCAATACATGGACGAAGACCACCGTCCTTTTTTTCAACGAAGAAGAAGCTGGACGCAGCCCGGGGAAGAAGAAGGATGAATGAAACCGTTTGAGTGCTTCATCAATGTAGTTCTCCATTGACTCATTTTCCGGGATAGATAGGGGGTAAACACGGCCCTTCGGTGGGGACACTCCAGGGAGTAAGTCAATAGCACAGTCCCCTGGGCGATGTGGTGGCAGAGTGGAGGCCTTGATTTTGATGAATACATTGCAGTACTGAGCGTATTCAGATGGTATGGTGGTTGGCACTGCAGAGGCAGAGTCCTCAATGGTGGTGGCTCTGCAGGGTAGGCTGAGACAACTGGTGAAGCAGGTAGAAGACCATTACAGTAGTTCACCTTGTCGCCATGAGATGGCAGGGTCGTGACGACAAAGCCAGGGGTGTCCAAGGATGAGTGGCTGTTTGGGGGATGAGAGTTCCATGAGTTGAATGGTTTCGGTGTGGAAGACTCCAATCTGGAGGGTGACGCTCTGTGTCAGGTGCATAATGAAGCCTGTGCCCAATGGCTGCCCGTCCAGGGTGTTAATCCTTAAGGGAGGGGTGACAGGTGTAAGATCAATGTCAAGCTCTTGTACTAGCTGGTGATCGATAAAACTACCTGCTGCTCCCGAATCTATCAAGCCTTCTAAGTACTTCGTAACCCCCTTTACGGTTATCAATACTGGGACGGAGAATTGCTTCTGGGAGATATTTAGAAATACGGACCCGCCTACCTGCATGGCAGCGGAGGGACCCTTCTCATCTCTCCGTGGGGGGCGAACAGGGCAATGGCTGAGTAGATTATCTTTCCCACCACAGTATAGGCAGAGCCCTTCTTAGATCCGCCTTTGACGTTCGATACACGGGAGAGGAGCATGACCCAACTGCATGGGCTCTGGAAGACTCGGACGGGATGACGGAATCATGGAAAGAGAAGTTTTCTGGTTCCTGGGTGGCAGTGTTCTTCGGCGGTCGGCGATGAGGTGGTCGATGGAGATGGACATACGAATGTATTGATTTAAATCCTGAAGGTCACCTCTACAGGCCAGCTTCACCTGAAGTTCCCTGTTCAGCCCTCATCAGTAGATGGTAAGTAAAGCAGCCTCACTCCATCCACTCCCTGCAGCCATGGTGCAGAACTCGAGGGCATACTCGGCAGCTGAATTGCGTCCTTCTTGAAGGTCTATGAGGAGGTCCCCTACAGGACGACCGGAAAGGGAGTGATCGAATACCTCTTTGAAGAGGGTGTAGAAATGGGTCTCGGTTCCGAGTTCTGTGCTGTTGGCAGTCCATATGGCGGTGGCCCAATCCAGGGCTTTGCCTGTGAGTAGAGACACAACAATATCCCCCCTGCTCTTGTCGGTGGTGAAGGTAGTGGTAGGTAGGCAAACAAGCAGGTGAAACAAAACTAGGACTGAAGGCTAAAACTGGTTCTCACAAACGAGCTAGGAAAAGGCTTAGTAGAATCAAAACGAACAATACCTCACAAGGCACAAACAGAAAGAACTGAACTAAATAAGGAGCTGATGAGACCAGGTGAGTAACTAACACAGGTGAAATCAATGAACAAAAATGAAAGACAGGGCTACGTTCATGAACATAAAGAAACAGGGCTACGTTCAAGAACATAAGGTGAACTAAGAAAATAAATACAGAACCTTACACAGGCGTGAGACCTATGTGCCAGATGTCTACAATGATCAGCCTTTCCTACAAAGGATCGGAATGCATCCACGGTCACAAAAGTGTTTTGGGAGAAGTACTTCATCCATTATGACCTGCCCCGAAGAATGCATAGTGATCTTGGAAGAGATTTAGAAAGTTGCCTTATACATGAGATGTTGAATATGCTTGGAGTCGAGAAGTCAAGGACAATGCCATACCATCCTCAAGGAGATCCGCAGCCTGAGAGATTTAATAGAACGTTGTTGAATGTGCTTGGAACACTGGATCCAAAGAGATAGGGCAAGTGGAGTCAGCACATCGGACATCTTGTACATTCATACAAATGCACTTAGACCGAAGCAACCGGATATTCTCCGTACTTTCTCATGTTTGGCTGTGAAGCAAGGTTACCTGTAGATCTATTTTTCAGAGTCTCAAGTGAGGGGGCATCAGAGAAGACTTATTTGAAGTGTATGTGTCTAACATGAGGAAAGAGTTGTAAACTGCCTACAAACATGCAGAGACCACTTCTGACAAACAGAGCAAAGAAAAAAAACAAAGATATTATCATGAGGTTCGCTATTCCCATCTTATGCCTGGAGTCCTGATACAGAACTTAGGGCTGAAAGGATAGCAAAAGTTGGCAGATAACTGGGCCTCTACGGCATATGTTGTAGAAAGTAAAATGCCAAACTTACCTGTGTTCCGGTTGAAGTCCGAGAATGGAGATGGACCCATCATAATCCTAGAATCTGTGGCTGACGTTGAACCAACACCTAGTCGGAGAAGCCTGCAAAGAAGGAGGAAGAAAAAAAAGAAGAAAAGTGAAATGGACTTGAACAAGCCTGAAAGCTGCCCTTCAAGAGAAGAAGAAAGACCTGAAAAGGATGTGAAGAGTCCAGAAAAATCTGAAGATTTTGAAGATGTCGGTTCAGAAAATGAAGACATTGGGATGTGTTATGAACTACCTGACAAAAACTTTCAAGACAGAGAAGATGAAGAAATGTCCGAACCTTACAGTTTGGACTTGGACATTACATGGAATTTAATGACTGGAAAACATGAGGCGAGAGCAGGAGAGGAACATGAAACAGAGTCCATTGATGAAATAAATGAAGCTGAAGAAGCAGCAGAAACTAAGCTGAGGAAGCTAATGGAGCAAATGAAAATGAAACAAATGAGGTTGAGGAATTTGACCCAGTTGAAGACAACCCAGAAGAAAGAGAGGAAGCAGAAACAGAGATAAGAATATCTCAAAGAATCAAGAAAGTTCCTACTCTACTGACCTATGACACACCTGGAGTTCCTTGTGTGGTGTCTGTTCCTATAGTGAGATATATCTCCTCTTTTTTCAAGTGGATTGTGTAATACTACAGTGAGGGAAAAAAGTATTTGATCCCCTGCTGATTTTGTACATTGCCCACTGACAAATAAATGATCAGTCTATCATTTTAATGGTAGGTTTATTTGAACAGTGAGAGACAGAATAACAACAAAGAAATCCAGAAAAACGCATGTCAAAAATGTTATAAATTGATTTGCATTTTAATGAGGGAAATAAGTATTTGACCCCCTCTCAATCAGAAAGATTTCTGGCTCCCAGTTGTCTTTTATACAGGTAACGAGCTGAGATTAGGAGCACACTCTTAAAGGAGTGCTCCTAATCTCAGATTGTTACCTTTATAAAAGACACCTGTCCACAGAAGCAATCAATCAATCAGATTCCAAACTCTCCACCATGGCCAAGACCAAAGAGCTCTCCAAGGATGTCAGGGACAAGATTGTAGACCTACACAAGGCTGGAATGGGCTACAAGACCATCGCCAAGCAGCTTGGTGAGAAGGTGACAACAGTTGGTGCGATTATTCGCAAATGGAAGAAACACAAAAGAACAGTCAATCTCCCTCGGCCTGGGGCTCCATGCAAGATCTCACCTCGCGGAGTTGCAATGATCATGTGAACGGTGAGGAATCAGCCCAGAACTACACGGGAGGATATTGTCAATGATCTCAAAGCAGCTGGGACCATAGTCACCAAGAAAACAATTGGTAACACCCTACGCCGTGAAGGACTGAAATCCTGCAGTGCCCGCAAGGTCCCCCTGCTCAAGAAAGCACATATACAGGCCCATCTGAAGTTTGCCAATGAACATCTGAATGATTCAGAGGAGAACTGGGTGAAAGTGTTGTGGTCAGATGAGACCAAAATCGAGCTCTTTGGCATCAACTCAACTCGCCGTGTTTGGAGGAGGAATGCTGCCTATGACCACAAGAACACCATCCCCACTGTCAAACATGGAGGTGGAAACATTATGCTTTGGGGGTGTTTTTCTGCTAAGGGGACAGGACAACTTCACCGCATCGAAGGGACGATGGACGGGGCCATGTACCGTCAAATCTTGGGTGAGAACCTCCTTCCCTCAGCCAGGGCAATGAAAATGGGTCGTGGATGGGTATTCCAGCATGACAATGACCCAAAACACACGGCCAAGGCAACAAAGGAGTGGCTCAAGAAGAAGCACATTAAGGTCCTGGAGTGGCCTAGCCAGTCTACAGACCTTAATCCCATAGATAATCTGTGGAGGGAGCTGAAGGTTCGAGTTGCCAAACGTCAGCCTCAAAACCTTAATGACTTGGAGAAGATCTGCAAAGAGGAGTGGGACAAAATCCCTCCTGAGATGTGTGCAAACCTGGTGGCCAACTACAAGAAACGTCTGACCTCTGTGATTGCCAACAAGGGTTTTGCCACCACGTATTAAGTCATGTTTTGCAGAGGGGTCAAAAACGTATTTCCCTCATTAAAATGCAAATCAATTTATAACATTTTTGACATGCGTTTTTCTGGATTTTGTTGTTGTTATTCTGTCTCTCACTGTTCAAATAAACATACCATTAAAATTATAGACTGATCATGTCTTTGTCAGTTGGCAAACGTACAAAATCAGCAGGGGATCAAATAGTTTTTCCCCTCACTGTATGTACACGTATCCCTTATTCCTTTTGAGTTACACAAGGGTCGACACATTTCCTGTGTTTGTACATATGCATGTTTTTTTTACCCTGGTTTACCTATTTTGGTAGAGGGAGAGTGTAATATCCTGTTAACACATGTATTAGAATCATTCAGTGGTGTAAAGTACTTAAGTAAAAATACTTTAAAGTACTACTTTGTTTTTTAGGTATCTGTACTTTACTTAACTATTTAACTTTTACTCCACAACATTCCTAAAAAAAAGAATGTACTTTTTACTCCATACATTTTCCCTGACACCAGAAAGTACTCGTTACATTTAGAATGCAAAGCAGGACAGTAAAATTGAAAAATGCACACACTTATCAAGAGAACATCCCTGGTCATCCCTATTGCCTCTGATCTGGCGGACTCACTAAACAGTAATGCTTCATTTGTAAATTATGTCTGAGAGTTGGCATGTGCCCCTGGCTATCCGTAAATTAATAAAACTAGAAATCGTGCTGTCTGGTTTCCTTAATATAAGGGAATGTGAAATTATTCATACTTTTACTTTTGATACTTAAGTATATTGAAACCAAATACTTTCAGACTCAAAATACTCAAGAAATATTTTACTGGGTGACTTTCACTTGAGTCATTTTCTATTAAGGTAACTTTACTCTTTAATCTGTAATTCCTGAAGTGATCAGGACATAGGGAGAATCTGTGACTCTGAGTTGCATATAATACAAGCAGCAGTAATATTTGGCTTTACTGGTACCGGCATTATTCTAACCAAGCTCCTCGGTTTCTACTGTATAAAAAGGTGACAGATAATTTATCATATTCTTCACTCTTCAATCAGTAGTCTTCAATTCCATTTAGACATGTTTATATCAGTTGGAAAAGCACATGGTAATATGACAAAGTGCAACAATGTTATTGTTTTCAGTTGGTCCAATTCACAATTCACACTTTTCTGTGGTGTAGTATGAAAGTCCACCTGAAGGAGGCAACCTAACAAAGCACAATCACCCTGAATCAGAAGATGCCATACAGACAGACACCTCCCCATAGACTACCTCTGCATGTAATACAGAACAACATGAAGCATCAACAGTAGGACAGAGGGTGTCAAAGCTCTGTGACAGATAGATCAGCATTGTTTTGCTCCTTACCTTTTACACTTCAAACTGACTGACTAGTCATGAGAATTTGGCTGATCCTGCATGTTCTGGCTGCATGCTGCTTTGGTATAACATCACTCTGTTCATCTGTCTCTTTCTGTGCATTTGTTAATTTTATTATATACATTTTTATTACAGTATGTAGCTCCTATAATTTGTTTAATTTGTTTTACTCTTTTTTTCTCACAGAACTGATAGCTGGTGATGACATTACTTCTTCAAGCCATGAAGTCATCAAGCCAGAGGGAGAATCTGTGACTCTGAGCTGTTCATATGATACAAGCCATTCCAGACCTTGGCTTTACTGGTACAGGCATTACCCTAACCAGGCTCCTCAGTTTCTACTGTATAAAGGTGCCAGATCAAGTACCGTTGAACGTATCCCTGATAAGAGATATACATCCAAAACGTCCTATACATCAACTGAAATGATCATACAACATCTAACCCTGGCAGACACAGCTCTCTACTACTGTGCTCTTGACTCAACACAGTGATACAAAGTATATAAGACACTGTACAAAAACTTGCAGACCAAAAATGCTTTGTTGCTGTGTGGAACATAATTAAACATCAACCACAATTTGATATCATATGGCAGAGGTTTACATCAGAGAAGTGTGGTCACACCTGTGCTGTGTGCAATCACCAGGCGATATAGTGTTTCTCTGTCTTCCTATTCAATGCTTTTTGAGAAAGACTTATTCTTCACTCTAGTTGGTAGAGTTTGGTATGAGGGTCTTGACTTGGATGGTAGTCGGGGAGGCCAGCCCCCGGTCGTGGACCGAGGTTGATAGCTGGCCTCCTCACAGGATCAGCTCCCTGTCGTGGACTGAGGTTGATAGCTGGCCTCCTGACAGGATCAGCTCCCTGTCGTGGACTGAGGTTGATAGCTGGCCTCCTGACAGGATCAGCTCCCAGTCTTGGACTGAGGTTGATAGCTGGCCTCCTGACAGGATCAGCACCCAGTCCTGGACCGGTGTTCAGCTGGCCTACCGTGATATGTTTGATACCGGAGCTCCGAGGATTTCGCCGAAATTGCTAAGCACTGTACTTTAAAGCAGTGTGTCGATGCCTGTATAACTTTATCAGAAGCACGTGATCAATTTCATCCACAGCACTTGGGAATATGACAAAGTTCAACAATGTTATTGTTTGTAGGTGGCCCTATTCACAATTCACACAGCTTGGTGGTGTAGTATGAAAGTCTCCTGAAGGGGGCAACCTAACAAAGCACACACACCCTGAATCAGAGGATGCCATACAGACAGACACCTCCCCATGGTCTACTACTGCATGTAATAGAGAACAACATGAAGCATCAACAGTAGGACAGAGGGTGTCAAAGCTCTGTGATAGATAGATCAGCATTGTTCTGCTCCTTACCTTTTACACCTCAAACTGACTGACTAGTCATGAGAAACTGGCTGATCCTGCATGTTCTGGCTGCATGCTGCTTTGGTATAACATCACTCTGTTAATCTGTCTCTTTCTGTGCATTTGTTCATTATATGGGTGTGTTCAGTACTTTGTGTTGTGTGCCGTTTTTTAAGGGGAGGTGTTATATAATTGAGGCAGAGGAAAGGAAATGTATTTCATAGCTGACAGTGAGAAACCAGGGGAGTCATTCTGTCATAACTATACTTGTGTTCACTTTTTTCACTGCGTCAAATAACACTTACCAGCATGTTACTAAGATCAATTTCAATATTTGCACTAGCGCGTGGATTTGATGCTATTCTTCATATCCAATCACATATCCAATGTAATTACTGGAGCCTGGAGTAAAATTACTGTGAAGGATCTTTTGTCCATTTTTAATACACTTGACTGAAATTTGAGTTGAATGTTATGCTAAGTTCCTGATAATAATTCAGTTTTCATGAATGTTTTACAGGTGGCAGTCATGGGAATGACATTACTCCAACAACAGATAAGGTGTTTGGGTTGGAGGGTGATGTCATAAAGCTGTCCTGTAACTACTCCTCTGCTAGTAATCTCCAATGGTATCGACAGGACCCTGGATCATCTCCCATCTTCCTCCTCTTCACTGGAGTCACATCAAACCCCTCTGTAGTGAACGGTACTCCACCATAGCCACGACTGTCTGTTAAACTGAATAAGGAGAGAACCCGTGTGGATTTGGACATATCCTCTTCTGATGTAACAGACTCTGCTCTGTACTACTGCGCCCTGCAGCCCATAGTGACAGGAAACCCAGAAACACTGTACAAAAACCTGACAGCTCATGATAAACTCCTGTTATGCATATTTTAGGGCAGGGGTGGGGCTTCCTATTGTATGTTCAAGAAAATTAATTATCTTTTAAAAACTGTGTTGGACTTCACTCCAGCATATAACCTCAGCTACAATATGATGGTTCTCTACACCGTTATTTTACTTTCTGCTCTGACAGGTTAGTAAATGACTGTATTCCTGTCATTATTTTAACTAGATTGTTCAGGGTAATGTATAGTTAATCTGTATTATTGGATTTTAGAGTAAATACCAAGATCTTTCCTCATTTCAAATACATCGATCTTACAATTTATCCATCACCTCTTAACATTTGCAGGGGGCAGTTTTCAGCAGACCATCCAGCCAAACCAACATGAAGTGTATGGAGAGGAGGGTAGTAATGTTCAGCTTTCCTGCAACTACTCCTCAGCATACAGTGTACTGTGGTATAAACAGTATCCAGGATCAGCTCCCCAATTCCTCCTCTTCATCCACCATGCCTCTAGGACTGTAGTGAGAGCTAAACCTCCATACCCTCACCTCACTGTTAATCTGAATAAGGAGAGAACCTGTGTGGATCTGGAGATCTCCTCTGCTGAAGTGACAGACTCTGCTCTGTACTACTGTGCTGTCAAGCCCACAGTGACAGGAAACACAACTTGATCATACAAAAAGCAGACAGCCTGACACACAGATGTGGGATGTAGACTTTCCATTCATTATGAACTTCATCCTATGAACCCTGATCAAATATCATACAATTCATACGAAATTGTTTATTTGCATATGGTGATGTGGTGCAGCATGGTATAGTATTGTGGATCAATTGAAAAAACAAAAACAAACAAAGGCATTCCCTAGACATTTCCAGTTAGAAATGAAGTGTAAAATAATCTGAGGAAGAGGCCAATAGGAACTGAAAACCCTTAACCACAAACCACAGAAGAATAATTACATATCCAGTTATCAGAAGAGGGGCCTCATTGTCAAATACTGGTACAGGCTCGGTACACCTGCAAACATGAGGATGTCTCTGTAGAGGATCTACTCAGCTCTCTCACTGTCTTATCTCTCAGTTGGTTTATCTAGTCTGTGTCAGGATGTCACTCATATTACTGTTTCTCCTTTCTGTGTTTGTAGGTGAGTTCTGAATTCTCAGCTTAAACCAAATAACATTTTGATTTGCCTGCGTTCAATTAACGATTCCATAAAATCTAAATGGTAGTAATACTCTAAAATTGTAATTGTTACTGTTATCATGTATGGACGTTATATGGACATCTAATCCAGACCTTTTCCATTTAACATTTGGAATTAACATTTTGAATCCCAATACTTATGTTGTTGCAGCTGATAGTATGGAGCAGGAAACAATAACTCCATTGAAGCCTGAAGTCAATGCTCTCCAAGGAACAGACATCACTCTCTCCTGCAACTACAAGGGAAACGTTAACAATCTCCAATGGTACCGTCAATACCACGGATCTAGACCAGAATGTCTTCTTTTGATCCTACAAAGCAGCATGTATGTACAGAATACATCCATTACGACTCCACGACACACTGGTAGACTGAATGAAGAGAAAACCCGTGTTGACTTGAAGATCTCCTCTGCTATATTGGAAGACTCTGCTCTGTACTACTGCGCCTTGCAGCCCACAGTGACAGGAAACCCAGACACACTGCACAAAAACCTGTCAAGAGCCTTGGGGATAAACAGTGTCTTGGTGGAGACATTGTACTCTGATAGATCAGTTATTATTTAGAGTACATTATTACTAATATTTTCCCTGCATTTCCACATCAACTGAAAAATAAATATAACTGGTATTTAATTGAAATATATTCCCTTCTCCAGGAAATAATACTTTATATTGTATTCATGTTCTGTTGTGATATAACATGATGATATATATTAGTCTGAATAAATACAGAATTAATAACATTTGTGTTGTTTTGCTTCCTTAGAGTATTAAGGCCAGTAATTGTCTTATTCTTCTCCATTGGTTTTTGTGAACAGCATTTATTTTGAGTCAATACCAATAGAGGGCAGTCATGAGCTGAATTATCTCTATTCAGAACTACAGGAAAATCATGAAGATGACATTAAGCAGCAATTCAACCTTGAAAGACAGTTGAACTCAAATACCCAACCACCTTTAGTGTAGAGAGGTAGAACTATACATTAAATGAATGCTTTGACATTACAGTATGTAGCCTAAAATATGTTTGAGGAGAGAATAGTGATATTCTCTTACATGAAAGCACATAAAGCCAGTCATTCAGTCCCCATAAATATGTTTTTATGCAATTTTGCTTTTTTCAATGTCCATTGGTAAGTGCATAGGTTTTGCATTGGGTTTTGCATTGCAGTTTTGCGTTGCAGACATACTTGTCAATATGCTGTAGCATTTACGGTACATTAATTGCAAAATGATTTATTTAAAACATATCTAACATTATTTATTTCAGGTAGCAGTTATGAGGAGGAAATAATATCAGCCACAACTGAAGAGCATATTTTTGAGGGTGATGGTGTTACTCTGTCCTGCAACTACACTGGCACTTACAGTGGTAGCGATACTTTACTGTTGTACCAACAATACCCCAGATCAACAACAGAATTCCTGATCCTCATCACTGAAGGAGGGTTTAAGACACACCTGACAACATATAGTATACTGTAGTAAGAAAGCCATAACAGAAAATATTTCACGTTGGTATCAATGAGGAGGTGCTGTATAAGCAAAGATATACAAGTAGCTTATGGGATGTTATTGTTCAGGAAGAAGCTAGTCAGTCAGGTCCTTCAATGCTGTCTGTCTGTCTGTCTGTCTGTCTGTCTGTCTGTCTGTCTGTCTGTCTGTCTGTCTGTCTGTCTGTCTGTCTGTCTGTCTGTCTGTCTGTCTGTCTGTCTGTCTGTCTGTCTGTCTGTCTGTCTGTCTGTCTGTCTGTCTGTCTGTCTGTCTGTCTGTCTGTTTGTTTCTCAAAGGTCTAGCAAGATGTTGCTCTTCTCAGTTGTTCTCTTTTCAGCTTTTTTAGATGAGTTATTATATAGATAGAATATCTTGCTTTGTTTTACAGCGAGGCCAGACAAAATTGATTCACTGTTTAACTGAGCGTGCAAAAAAAAAAAAAAAAAAAAAAGTGGATAAGTAATAACAGTACTTTACCACATTGTCCTAGGCACTTGCAGTCTCTAGGCCTAATGTGAGCTTCAAGAATTATATTATTCCATGCGAAAACCTACACAATTTTTCTTTAAAAGAATGCAGATGTTACAATGTTGTTATAACCATGATAAATGAAACACAATGGGAAGTATAACTTATGACACTTTCTTTATTCCTGATGAAGAAAACATCTCTGATAAAAATCAAGAACAGATTCACAAGACACCATAACTAAAGTTGGCCGTGTGCAGTAGATCACCTTCTGGGTGTCAACAAACAATGGCGATTCAACATGTAGAATCGTCTGGAAATGAACATGACGAACAATGTTCTGTGGTCAGAGGCACAATCACCTGCTGCTTTTTTACTGTTCAACAGCACGGTCTGTTTTGTCCTTTATTTGTTTTTGTTTTCTGGTCTCTAGGGTGTTCATTTATTTTTAAGATTTATTGGAGCTCTCGTAATGAACTGCTTTCCTTCTTGCTTACACACTGCGCACATTGGCCTGACATGTTGGAATTGTTGTTTGATCCTCACCACCTCTTCCCCCTCAAGAACATTTGGACATCCACAATGGACACACACATCTGGGAATGACACTGTGATTGCTGAGTAAAACTGCGTCACCACTTGCATTCCACAGGTTAGCCCCATGAAAGCAACTATCTGCTCGTGATATGGATAGTCTTCTTGGAAAAGCTCTGAACCAGATGTAAAAATGTTCTCATTCCGAATGCGTTGGACTGCTTTCTGTTCTTCTTTAGACAGCTTGCTTTTGGCATACAAGTACAGTGTGGGAAAAAAGTATTTAGTCAGCCACCAATTGTGCAAGTTCTCCCACTTAAAAAGATGAGAGAGGCTTGTAATTTTCATCATAGGTACACGTCAACTATGACAGACAAATTGAGATTTCTTTTTCCAGAAAATCACATTGTAGGATTTTTAATGAATTTATTTGCAAATTATGGTGGAAAATAAGTTTTTGGTCACCTACAAACAAGCAAGATTTCTGGCTTTCACAGACCTGTAACTTCTTCTTTAAGAGGCTCCTCTGTCCTCCACTCGTTACCTGTATTAATGGCACCCGTTTGAACTTGTTATCAGTATAAAAGACACCTGTCCACAACCTCAAACAGTCACACTCCAAACTCCACTATTGCCAAGACTAAAGAGCTGTCAAATGACACCAGAAACAAAATTGTAGACCTACACCAGGCTGGGAAGACTAAATCTGCAATAGGTAAGCAGCTTGGTTTGAAGAAATCAACTGTGGGAGCAATTATTAGGAAATGGAAGACATAAAAGACCACTGATAATCTCCCTCGATCTGGGGCTCCATGCAAGATCTCACCCCGTGGGGTCAAAATTATCACAAGAACGGTGAGCAAAAATCCCAGAACCACACGGGGGGACCTAGTGAATGACCTGCAGAGAGCTGGGACCAAAGTAACAAAGCCTACCATCAGTAACACACTACGCCACCAGGGACTCAAATCCTTCAGTGCCAGACGTGTCCCCCTGCTTAAGCCAGTACATGTCCAGGCCCGTCTGAAGTTTGCTAGAGTGCATTTGGATGATCCAGAAGAGGATTGGGAGAATGTCATATGGTCAGATGAAACCAAAATATAACTTTTTGGTAAAAACTCAACTCTACGTGTTTGGAGGACAAAGAATGCTGAGTTGCATCCAAAGAACACCATACCTACTGTGAAGCATGGGGGTGGAAACATCATGCTTTGGGGCTGTTTTTTCTGCAAAGGGACCAGGACGACTGATCCGTGTAAAGGAAAGAATGAATGGGGCCATGTATCATGAGATTTTGAGTGAAAACCTCCTTCCATCAGCAAGGGCATTGAAGATGAAACGTGGCTGGGTCTTTCAGCATGACAATGATCCCAAACACACCGCCCGGGCAACGAAGGAGTGGCTTCGTAAGAAGCATTTCAAGGTCCTGGAGTGGCCTAGCCAGTCTACAGATCTCAACCCCATAGAAAATCTTTGGAGGGAGTTGAAAGTCTGTGTTGCCCAGCGACAGCCCCAAAACATCACTGCTCTAGAGGAGATCTGCATGGAGGAATGGGCCAAAATACCAGCAACAGTGTGTGAAAACCTTGTGAAGGCTTACAGAAAACGTTTGACCTGTGTCATTGCCAGCAAAGGGTATATAACAAAGTATTGAGAAACTTTTGTTATTGACCAAATACTTATTTTCCACCATAATTTGCAAATAAATTCATTAAAAATCCTACAATGTGATTTTCTGGATTTTATTTTCTAATTTTGTCTGTCATAGTTGACGTGTACCTATGATGAAAATTACAGGCCTCTCTCATCTTTTTAATTGGGAGAACTTGCACAATTGGTGGCTGACTAAATACTTTTTTTCCCCACTGTATGTTGTGTCAGAGTGTTTATGATACTGTGTCTATCAAATATGTTGCTGCTTTCATCATTTCTTCTCCTCTCAGTCCTTGTTTGTAAGTGCTGTATTCAATTTGACAGTTTTAATTCCAACTCCAAAATATATTTGATAGTTGTAAAAAAGCTATCAAAAACAGCAAATTGTTGTGTCCTCCCGACTGGCGCAGTGGTCTAAGGCCACTGTGCCAGTGCTAGCTGTGCCACTAGAGATCCTGGTTCGAGTCCAGGTTCTGTCACAGCTGGCCGCGACCGGGAGACCCATGGGGTGGCGCACAATTAGTCCAGTGTAGGGGAGGGTTTGGCCGGCAGGGATGTTATTGTGCACTAGCAACTCCTATGGCTCTGGGTGTACAGCTTGCTTCTGGGTTAAGCGGGCACTGTGTCAAGAAGCAGGTAGGTTGGATTGTGTTTTGGAGGACTCTCGAACCTTCGCCTCTCCCATGTCCGTACGGGGGTTGCAGCGATGGGACAAGACTGTAACTACCAATTGGATACTACGAAAAGGGGGATAAAAAAAATGTAAATATGTTTTTCCTTTTCTGACAGGTGGTAGTTTTGAAGATGTCATTAATCTCACTAGGTCTATGGTAGGTGGTGTGGAGGGTGATACCACCACACTATCCTGTAGTTACACTGGCTCTGTAGACAATCTACAGCGGTATCATCAGTATCCTAGGTCAAAACCAGATCAGGATATGTCCAGAAAACTGTCCCTTCTCGCATGTCAGCTCAGGTTCATACCGACCCATGTGGATCTGGAGATATCCTCTGCTGAAGTGACAGACTCTGCTCTGTACTACTGTGCCATAAAGACCACAGTGACATGAAACAGACATATTGTACAGCATACAGTACATAAGTAACACACCTACTGTATGTTAAGGGGAGGGACTTATGGTAGAGGAAGGGCTGAACAGCAAATAGAAACATAAAAACGTGTGCTTAGATCTTACTTTCAGTTTGTCTCTATTCATTTAAGATGGTGTTGCTGTTTCAGTGTTGTTCCTGGCCATATTTATTGTATAGGCAATACAATACAATACAATACAGTACAATTCAATTCAATACAATGCATTGCCATAATTGTCCATTTGAAATTAATTCAATTAATTCAATTTCAAATACATTTTCATGAACAATTAAATATATGTGTTTTAAAACCATTCTCTATGCAGGTGTCAGTTGTGAGGACCTCACTCCAGTCAATAAAGAGTTCTGTTTAGAGGGAACCCCTGTTACCCTGTCTTACAACTACTCCAGAGCAGCTACTGGTGGAGATGAAGTCTATTGGTATCATCAAGACACAGCACAAAGGCCAACGTTCCTCCTGTACATCTCAGGTACAGGGTTTATAAAGAAAGCAGATCCTTTGACCACTCGAATATTTGTGAAACTCAATGAAGAGAAAAAACACTTGGATCTGGAGATCTCCTCTGCTGAAGTGACAGACTCTTCTCTGTACTACTGTGATGTGAGGCCCACAGTGACAGGAAACATGCACACACTGTAAAAAAAAAAAACTCAGCAGGGACCACATCAGCAGGATTTTTTTTTTTAACTTGTCTCTAACCCTTACTTTGAAGACATCAAAACACTAATTAATTATGTTAATGTCTCCTATAAATAAAGCCTATGAATGGAATGTTTCACCTGTCCTTAATTTAATTTGAGCATTGATTGATTCTGTGAATTTGATGTGTATTCGTATTCTGCTACAGTCAGGCCTCTTAACGTCATCATATACATACAATATGCATGGTTTATATGACATCATTGCTCTCAACGTGGACCTGCTCAGTGGTTTGGTCCTCAGGTGGTAAATCCATTTACTGCACTCTTTAGAGGAAAATAGCTGAAGCCAACTGACTGGTAATGGACCAGACAAATATAAAATGGCTATTTTGGTCTGGGGCGCTACATTTTAGTCATTTAGCAGACACTCTTATCCAGAGCGACTTACAGTTTTAGTGAGTGCATAGTTCCATCTAGTGTTCAACATTCTCCCCAACAAGGTGAAACCTTGACATTGCTTGTATTTTCAAGGGCAATTTACTAGTGAGAGTCAATAGGTGTCAGTGGAGTCTCATCAGTTTGCTTCTATTCCTTTAAGCTAGAAATATCATTTGCATGGGCTGCATCTCAATCCACCGCATCAGCCTATGTCGGTCTTCCGCATCTGTGGTGGAAGGTGGCCGAGCTACAGCGGTGTTTGTCAAACCATGTGACATCCCGAAAATCGGTCTTCTCACAAAAACGTCTGTAGCGTCCGAACGGTTTGGCCTAGAAAAATAATATGACCACTCTATTGAAAGATGAGACTCTCACGAATACGTATGTAGCGTACGAACCGTTTGGGCTACAAACTAATGTGACCCCTCTGTGAAAAGGGGAGATTCTCACGAACATGATGGAGAATTTAAGGGGTTAAATATGTGTCAAAAATATATATATTGTATATATTTCCTGAGCTTTCTTATATCTCCTATTTATAGGACAAACACTTATAACCTTATTGCGTATTATTTATTTTTTGAATGTCATTTCTTGTTATTCATGACTGTGTTATTCAATGCATTTCTATGGGATTTGGTAGTAAAGACCAAATTCTATATTTTATCAAATAATTATGTTATATATTTTTTATACCTAAAGGGGTCCTAAAATTCCAAATCAAATAGCTAAATGATCCATGGTATGACCATCTTAAAATAATTATATATGTCAACTTATAACACCCACCCCCAACCTCTTAGACTCTAGAGAATTAAATCATGCATGCGGCATGCAAACACTTTACAGGTGTTCCCCCATAATTAGCATATCAAACTAAATCAACCTGAGAAGGGCAGCATTTCACAGGAAATCATTCTTTCAGTTCAACTAAATTGAATAATAAATGAGCTCCTCCCCTACTGCAGAGCCCCACAATTATGAGACTTCTCAGCTAAAGTGGATGGAACATAAAGTCTATAACAGTCTATTCTTCCTCTATACATGAATCATAATGGCACCTTGGCTTAGGAATACTTTACTTATCCTGGCTACATGTTATTTTGGTACAGTGTAGTGTTTTTCCTTCCTATACACTTTGTCTGAATCTTAGCCTATTAATTATTATAAAAAAAATAAAAATAAACTATTATAACTACTTTTTCAGATTGCAAAGGTGAAGAGGCTGTTGACCAGCAGAGTGGACATGTTACTGCCCTTGAAGGAGGACTGGTAACACTCAGCTGTAACTACACTACCAGTAGTCCATCTGCTGATCTCTTCTGGTACATCCAGTTAACAAGGGACTCTCCTCAGTATATCCTGAGAAGAGATCGTTATTCAGAAGGGAGCAATAGTGATGAGTTCAAAGAGAGGTTTGATTCCAGGCTGAATTTCACATCTAGCTCTGTCCCCTTGATGATCCAGAGGTTGCAGCTATCTGACTCTGCTGTGTACTACTGTGCTCTGAGGCCCACTGTGACAACAGGAGATTCAGTCACTGTACAAAAACTCAGGGTAGAGTGTTGTTCAGACAATGTCACAAGCTTCTCAATGTTTGACGATACACAGAAAGAGGAGGAGACAAGGAGTTCATAGTCTCATCATGGTCTAGTTACATCAGAGTGGTATTACTCTTCTCCCACTGATCTCACAGTAGCAGGTATGGAACCCTGGCTGAGGAATTTACTGGTTCTTGCTACATGTTGTTATGGTATGATAACATTATTTTCCTTATTTGTTTTCTGCCTTTGCTCCCATTCCTTTCTTTTATAAAACATATTTCTCAGTATAATACTATTAGTATTACATTCCCATATTTTTATTCCCTCAATCATGTTGCATGATTATGTTTATTACATTATTTTCCAGAATGCAGAGGAGAAGACTCAGTCACTCAGTCACCAGGAGATGTGATCGCTACTGAGGGAGAACAGGTCACACTGGACTGTCAATTTGATACTCTAGATACAAATCCATTCCTGTTCTGGTACAAGCAGGGAACTAATGACTTCCCAAAGTATATGCTGAGGAGGACAACTTTTGGATCAGATAATGCCATTGAATTCCAGGGGAGATTCAATGGCCATCTCAATTTAACAAAATTTTTATCAGCATCAAAATCAGTCCCCTTGACGATCCAGAGGTTGCAGCTGTCTGACTCTGCTGTGTACTACTGTGCTCTGAGGCCCACTGTGACAACAGGCTATACAGCCCCCCTACAAAAACTAGTGTAGCCTTGGCACTACTGTAGAAAAAATGCAAGCCTAACTTCTGTGTTGGGTGTGATGTTAGCAGGGATGTAGACCTCACACAGAAGAACATTTCAGAGGAGAATGAACTTCACATTTTAGTCATTTAGCAGACGCTCTTATCCAGAGTGACTTACAGTGAGTGCATACATTTTTCATAATGGCCCCCCGTGGGAATTGAACCCACAACCCTGGCGTTGCAAACACCATGCTCTACCAACTGAGCTACACAGGGCCTGTAGCTGAGTGAATGCATGCAAACATCAGTCTGAAGATTGAGAAATCAATCAGTTTATTGATCAGTCTGATTATGACTACAGGTAAACAATACCTAAGCAATACCTAACTCCTTCCATCCTTATAATCAGATTATTCAATTATGGTATTGGTAGTAAAACATATTTTGATGAAGTAAAGTCATTTAAATGTGAAAAATAAGCATGTGTTTTCAATCAACTTTATTATCTATTTTTCCTCTGCAGGAATGGTATCTGGAGATAGTGTGACTCCTGACAAGGAGGAGTTGACCCCCACTGAGGGATCATCAGTGTCTCTGAGCTGTACATATGAAACAAGCAGCAGTATCATCTACCTTTACTCATACCAAAAATACACTAACCAGGCATCTCAGTACCTACTGTATAAAGGTGCCAGAGCAAATAGTGTTGACCATATCTCTAATCATCGATATGAATCTACATCATCCCAAACGTCAACTACACTCACAATAAAATAAGTAACTCTGGCAGACACAGGTCTCTACTACTGTGCCCTGAAGGACACCCAGTGATACAGAGTCTCTGAGAGGATGTACAAAAACTATTACACTGATAAATGACGTGTTTTAGATGAGCTTGTTAGTTATTTCTTGACCACAGTTCATTATCAGGCAGTAGAGAGTCTGTAGATTAGATTATTGTGGTAACAACTCTTAGAGTAAAGCAAAAACACATTTAGGATAACGGGGGAAACTTGTATTATATACAAATTAGAAAATATATGAATATGGAAACCAAATCATATGAAAATGCATTTTTCTTCCTGTTTTTTCTCCAACAGTCTTGAGGAGGATGTGATACATGGTGGCAGTGTCAAGCTTTCCTGCAACTACACAGTATCTGGTGGAGGCAGTGTCTTATAGTATTACCAATATCCCACATCTGCTCCAGAATTGCTCCTCCTCATCTCAGTGTAATCAGCATCTGCTGAGACAATAGTTACTGCAGACCCACCGTATCTTCGACTGTCAGTTAACGTTGACAAAGTGGCTGAACGTGTTGATCTGAAGATCTCCTCTGCTGAAGTGACAGACTCTGCTCTGTATTACTGTGCCCTGAGGTCCACAGTGACAGGAAACCCAAACACACTGTATAATAACTGTACAGAATCAGGGGATAACAATCCTTGTTGTGAACTGTTTCAGATCTAATTATTATCTGTCAGTTCCAACTCAGGATGACAACACCTGAACGCTTAAAGAAGTTCACATTATCAGTCCTTCTTCACCCCAATCAACACCATTTAAATCAACAAGATATACAGTATAACTCCCTATCTTCTGTAGAGGGCCTCACCTCAACAATACACAAACCTCTATTTCTCTGAGCAGGTGGCTCCTCCTCCTGACAGTGGAGGTAGTTGCAGGGCAGACAGACAGCAGCCAAACAGTACATATCAAATATCACACCCTGCAGATCACAGTACACTGCATATCAGACAGTTGAGTTAACACCTGTCCTGTAGCTGCATTTTCTGTCACATACACCATGATGTTGCTCACTTCAATCTTACTGTTTTCACCACTTGTTGGTAAGTAAGGTTTTATGTAAAGTCATTTCCACACTCTGGTTTTCATTCATTGGTAAATATTGGGCTGCTTCAAATATAAAATAAGAGGTTTTCATATTTAGTCTCATGCATATTTTCTTCTCTGCCACAGGTGATACTTTAGAGGATGATATTACTCCAACCAGCCCTGAGGAGTACTTTATAGAGGGTACCAGAGTTAAGCTCTCCTGTAACTATACAGTAATAGCAGATAGTCTGCTGTGGTACAGACAGTACTCTGGATCAGGTCTCCAATTCCTTTACCTGGTCACAACTACCAATAAGTCATATGAAGTGAGAGGTGATCAACAAGACCTTCAACTGTCTGTTACACTGAACAAGGAGAGAACCTGTGTGGATCTGGAGATCTCCTCTACTGAAGTGACAGACTCTGATCTGTACTACTGTGCTCTGAGGCCAACAGTGACAGGAAGGGAAGGAGATGAGAGGAGATGAGAGGAGAGGAGAGGAGAGGAGAGGAGAGGAGAGGAGAGGAGAGGAGAGGAGAGGAGAGGAGAGGAGAGGAGAGGAGAGATTGAGCATCTTTAGAGCAACTGTACTTTGGGGTGGAGCTTGTAGGTAAACTAAGCAGAAATTATCAACAGAAAATATTGCAGATTAAGTTGGTTTGGAATAATCAGGTTCTGTTGAGATATTAGTCAGTTTGACTTCCAACGCCAGCCATGTTGTTAATCTGGTCAATTATTATGTTATCAGTAATAGGTCAGTTTTGGCTTTCAAGTAGTGTCATGTTTTCTGTTTTGAAAATAAAAATACATTTTATTTCAATAAAAAAATTACTCAACGTTAATCTCCTCCCATTTGCAGGAGGCAGTTACGAGCAGACTATCGAGCCAAACCAACATGAAGTGTATGGAGAGGAGGGTAGTAATGTTCTTCTTTCCTGCAACTACTCCTCAGCGTACAGTCTACTATGGTATAAACAGCCTCCAGGATCAGCCCCCCAATATCTTCTGCTCATCCTGCACTCCACTGGGACTGGATATAGAGCTGATTCTCTTGACTCTCATTTCTCTGGTAAACTGAACAAAGACAAGACCTTTGTGGATCTGGAGATCTCCTCTGCTGAAGTGACAGAATCTGCTCTGTACTACTGTGCTCTGGAGCCCACAGTGACAGGAAACCTGCCAACACTGTAAAAACACTGCTATCTATTCAAGAGGAGGAGCTAAGCTAAGCAAACCACAGGAGGATGGCATTTTAGTCTGCCACAGCGGAGTGGTACCTTAGTGTTACTGATAGCGCTGCTGAAATTCAACCATCATGTTCCTCTATCCACTTTTATTCATTTCTGCACTTGTTGGTGAGTTTTCTCAATGTTCATTATAGCCACTGTTTATACAAGGTTCAAAATGAAAGAGTAACACTGATCGTGAGCTGCAGTTCGAAACGTCAAAATCCATTGACAATGTTAGTAAATAATGATTGTGGAGATGGATTTGTTCAAATACCTTAAACATGAACAGAATCCAGTGCTCAGATTCAATATATTTTTCAGTTGGCAGTTACCAGGATGAAGTTCAACCAACCACAAAGATAATGCATGGTGATGAAGGAGGCTTTGTTACACTGTCTTGCAACTACTCTGGTTCACCATACAACCTCCAATGGTATCGACAGTATCCCAGATCAGCTCCCAAATTCCTACTTCTCACTACAGTCTCATCAAGCCCCTCAGTAGTGAACGCTACTCCTCCATACCCACGACTGTCTTCTAAACTGAATATGGAGATAACCCGTATGGATCTGGAGATCTCCTCTTCTGATGTAACAGACTCTGCTCTGTACTACTGTGCCCTGAGGCCCACAGTGACAGGAAACCCAGAAACACTGTACAAAAACCTGACAGCTCATGATAGTCAGCCACCAATTGTGCAAGTTCTCCCACTTAAAAAGATGAGAGAGGCCTGTAATTTTCATCATAGGTACAAGTCAACCATGACAGACAAAATGAGGAAAAAAAATCCAGAAAATCACATTGTAGGATTTGTAATGAATTTTTATTTGCAAATTATGGTGGAAAATAAGTATTTGGTCACCTACAAACAAGCAAGATTTCTGGCTCTCACAGACCTGTAACTTCTTCTTTAAGAGGCTCCTCTGTCCTCCACTCGTTACCTGTATTAATGGCACCTGTTTGAACTTGTTATCAGTATAAAAGACACCTGTCCACATCCTCAAACAGTCACACTCCAAACTCCACTATGGCCAAGATCAAAGAGCTGTCAAAGGACACCAGAAACAAAATTGTAGACCTGCACCAGGCTGGGAAGACTGAATCTGCAATAGGTAAGCAGCTTGGTTTGAAGAAATCAACTGTTGGAGCAATTATTAGGAAATGGAAGACATACAAGACCACTGACCATTAGACATACAAGACCACTGACCATTAGATAGAACAGCGCCGGAGAAGATGGCTGCCGTTTTACAGCCCTCTAACCAATTGTACTATTATGTGTGTTTTTCCGCGTTATTTGTAATTTATTTTGTACATAATGTTTCTGCCATCGTCTCTTATAACCAAAGAGAGCTTCTGGATATCAGGACAGCGATTACTCACCTCGCATTGGACGAAGACTTTTTCTTCAACGAGGCGGTCGCGCAGGATATCCTACAGACACCCGACAAGGCCCAGATCCCCGTCATTCGCGTGAGGAAGAGACGGAGATACCGCGGACGCAGATCCGGGTGCCTTGTAAGGATCCGACGGCGAGCGAGTAAACTGCCTCTCCCATCAATCCTATTAGCCAACGTTCAATCTTTTGAGAATAAAATTGACGATTTAAGATTACGGTTATCCTACCAACGGGACATTAAAAACTGTAATATCTTATGTTTCACGGAGTCGTGGCTGAACGACAACAATGATAACATTCAGCTAGCAGGCTATACGCTACATCGGCAGGACAGAACGGCAGCCTCTGGTAAGACAAGGGGTGGCGGTCTCTGTATATTTGTAAACAACAGCTGGTGCACAAAATCAAATACTAATGAAGTCTCGAGGTTTTGCTCGCCTGAGGTAGAGTATCTTATGATAAGCTGTAGACCACACTATTTACCAAGAGAGTTTTCATCTATATTTTTCATAGCTGTCTATTTACCACCACAAACCAATGCTGGCATTAAGATTGCACTGAATGAGTTGTACAAGGCCATTAATCAACAGGAAAACGCTCATCCAGATGCAGCGCTCCTAGTGGCCGGGGACTTTAATGCAGGGAAACTTAAATCCGTTCTACCTAATTTCTACCAGCATGTTAAATGTGCAACCAGAGGGAAAAAAACTCTAGACCACCTTTACTCCACACACAGAGACGCATACAAAGCTCTCCCTCGCCCTCCATTTGGCAAATCTGACCATAACTCTATCCTCCTGATTCCTGCTTATAAGCAAAAACTGAAGCAGGAAGCACCAGTGATTCGGTTAATAAAAAAGTGGTCAGATGACGCAGATGCTAAGCTACAGGACTGTTTTGCTAGCACAGACTGGAACATGTTCCGGGATTCTTCAGACAGCATTGAGGAGTACACCACATCAGTCACTGGCTTCATCAATAAGTGCATCGATGATGTCGTCCCCACAGTGACCGTACGTACATACCCCAACCAGAAGCCATGGATTACAGGAAACATCCGCACTGAGCTAAAGGGTAGAGCTGCCGCTTTCAAGGAACGGGACTCTAACCCGGACGCTTATAAGAAATCCCGCTATGACCTCCGACGAACCATCAAACAGGCAAAGAGTCTATACAGGTCTAAGATTGAATCATACTACACTGGCTCTGACGCTCGTCGGATGTGGCAGGGCTTGAAAACTATTACAGACTACAAAGGGAAGCACAGCCGCGAGCTGCCCAGTGACACAAGCCTACCAGACGAGCTAAACCACTTCTATGCTCGCTTCGAGGCAAGCAACACTGAAGCATGCATGAGAGCACCAGCTGTTCCGGACGACTATGTGATCACGCTCTCCGTAGCCGATGTGAGTAAGACTTTTAAGCAGGTCAACATTCACAAGGCCGCAGGGCCAGACGGATTACCAGGGCGTGTACTCCGAGCATGTGCTGACCAACTGGCAAGTGTCTTCACTGACATTTTCAACATGTCCCTGACTGAGTCTGTAATACCAACATGTTTCAAGCAGACCACCATAGTCCCCGTGCCCAAGAACTCTAAGATAACCTGCCTAAATGACTACCGACCCGTAGCACTGACGTCTGTAGCCATGAAGTGCTTTGAAAGACTGGTCATGGCTCACATCAACAGCATAATCCCAGAAACCCTAGACCCACTCCAATTTGCATACCGCCCCAACAGATCCACAGATGATGCAATCTCTATCGCACTCCACACTGCCCTTTCCCACCTGGACAAGAGGAACACCTACGTGAGAATGCTATTCATTGACTACAGCTCAGCATTCAACACCATAGTGCCCTCTAAGCTCATCACTAAGCTAAGGATCCTGGGACTAAACACCTCCCTCTGCAACTGGATCCTGGACTTCCTGACGGGCCGCCCCCAGGTGGTAAGGGTAGGTAACAACACATCTGCCACACTGATCCTCAACACGGGGGCCCCTCAGGGGTGCGTGCTCAGTCCCCTCCTGTACTCTCTGTTCACCCATGACTGCATGGCCAGGCACGACTCCAACACCATCATTAAGTTTGCCGACGACACAACAGTGGTAGGCCTGATCACCGACAACGATGAGACAGCCTATAGGGAGGAGGTCAGAGATCTGGCCGTGTGGTGCCAGGACAACAACCTCTCCCTCAACGTGACCAAGACAAAGGAGATGATTGTGGACTACAGGAAAAAAAAGAGGACTGAGCACGCCCCCATTCTCATCGACGGGGCTGTAGTGGAACAGGTTGAGAGCTTCAAGTTCCTTGGTGTCCACATCACCAACGAACTATCATGGTCCAAACACACCAAGACAGTCGTGAAGAGGGCACGACAAAGCCTATTCCCCCTCAGGAGACTAAAAAGATTTGTCATGGGTCCTCAGATCCTCAAAAGATTCTACAGCTGCACCATCGAGAGCATCCTGACTGGTTGCATCACCGCCTGGTATGGCAACTGCTTGGCCTCTGACCGCAAGGCACTACAGAGGGTAGTGCGTACGGCCCAGTACATCACTGGGGCAAAGCTCCCTGCCATCCAGGACCTCTATACCAGGCGGTGTCAGAGGAAGGCCCTCAAAATTGTCAAAGACTCCAGCCACCCTAGTCATAGACTGTTCTCTCTGCTACCGCACGGCAAGCGGTACCGGAGTGCCAAGTCTAGGTCCAAAAGACTTCTCAACAGCTTCTACCCCCAAGCCATAAGACTCCTGAACAGCTAATCATGGCTACCCGGACTATTTGCACTGCCCCCCCACCCCATCCTTTTTACGCTGCTGCTACTCTGTTAAGTATTTATGCATAGTCACTTTAACTCTACCCAAATGTACATATTACCTCAACTACCTCAACTAGCCGGTGCCCCCGCACATTGACTCTGCAACGGTACCCCCCTGTATATATAGCCTCCCTACTGTCACTTTATTTTACTTCTGCTCTTTTTTTCTCAACACTTTTTTTGTTGTTGTTTTATTCTTACTTTTTTTGTTTAAAATAAATGCACTGTTGGTTAAGGGCTGTAAGTAAGCATTTCACTGCAATGTCTGCACCTGTTGTATTCGGCGCATGTGACCAATAAAATTTGATTTGATTTGATTTGATTTTGATAATCTCCCTCGATCTGGGGCTCCACGCAAGATCTCACCCCGTGGGGTCAAAATGATCACAAGAACGGTGAGCAAAAATCCCAGAACCACACGGGGGGACCTAGTGAATGACCTGCAGAGAGCTGGGACCAAAGTAACAAAGCCTACCATCAGTAACACACTTCGCCGCCAGGGACTCAAATCCTGCAGTTCCAGACGTGTCCCCCTGCTTAAGCCAGTACATGTCCAGGCCCGTCTGAAGTTTGCTAGAGTGCATTTGGATGATACAGAAGAGGATTGGGAGAATGTCATATGGTCAGATGAAACCAAAATAGAACTTTTTGGTAAAAACTCAACTCGTCGTGTTTGGAGGACAAAGAATGCTGAGTTGCATCCAAAGAACACCATACCTACTGTGAAGCATGGGGGTGGAAACATCATGCTTTGGGGCTGTTTTTCTGAAAAGGGACCAGGACGACTGATCCGTGTAAAGGAAAGAATGAATGGGGCCATGTATCGTGAGATTTTGAGTGAAAACCTCCTTCCATCAGCAAGGGCATTGAAGATGAAATGTGGCTGGGTCTTTCAGCATGACAATGATCCCAAACACACCGCCCAGGCAACGAAGGAGTGGCTTCGTAAGAAGCATTTCAAGGTCCTGGAGTGGCCTAGCCAGTCTCCAGATCTCAACCCCATAGAAAATCTTTGGAGGGAGTTGAAAGTCTGTGTTGCCCAGCGACAGCCCCAAAACATCACTGCTCTAGAGGAGATCTGCATGGAGGAATGGGCCAAAATACCAGCAACAGTGTGTGAAAACCTTGTGAAGACTTACAGAAAACGTTTGACCTGTGTCATTGCCAACAAAGGGTATATAACAATGTATTGAGAAACTTTTGTTATTGACCAAATACTTATTTTCCACCATAATTTGCAAATAAATTCATTAAAAATCCTACAATGTGATTTTCTGCATTTTTTTTCTCATTTTGTCTGTCATAGTTGACATGTACCTATGATGAAAATTACAGGTCTCTCTCATCTTTTTAAGTGGGAGAACTTGCACAATTGGTGGCTGACTAAATACTTTTTTTCCCCGCTGTACTTGGCTACCCGAGTGGCGCAGTGGTCTAAGGCACTGCATCGCAGTGCTAGCTGTGCCACTAGAGATCCTGGTTTGAATCCAGGCTCTGTCGTAGCCGGCCGCGACCGGGAGACCCATGGGGCAGCGCACAATTGGCCCAGGGTAGGGGAGGGAATGGCCGGCAGGGATGTAACTCAGCCAGGGTTGTGGGTTCAATTCCCACTGGGGGCCAGTATGAAAAAATAAAAAAATAATGTATGCACTCACTAACTGTAAGTTGCTCTGGATAAGAGCTTCTGCTAAAATGTATTCCTGTCATTCTTTTAACTACATGTTTTAGGCTAATGTATAGTATATCAGAATTATTGGATTTGAGAGTAAATACCAAGATCTTTCCTCATTTCAGATACATCGTCCTTATAATTTATCCATCACCTCTTAACATTTGTAGGTGACAGTTGTCAGCAGACCATCCAGCCAAACCAACATGAAGTGTATGGAGAGGAGGGTAGTAATGTTCAGCTTTCCTGCAACTACTCCTCATCATACATTGTACTGTGGTATAAACAGTATCCAGGATCAGCTCCACAATTCCTCCTCTTCATCCACCATGCCTCTAGGACTGTAGTGAGAGCTAAACCTCCATACCCTCACCTCACTGTTAAACTGAACAAAGAGAAGACCTGTGTGGATCTGGAGATCTCCTCTGGTGAAGTGACAGACTCTGCTCTGTACTACTGTAATGTATAGCCCACAGTGACACATAACTCACTGACTACAGCACTCAGCAGAATAGAGACCTGTCAGTTAGTTATATATTTACATGCATCGAATGTATTTTGTTTGACCACAGTGGAATATTTAATGCAAAAATAATTTGTAAACTGCTATTAAATGTATATATAAAAAGTTTTTGTTTTAGCATTGTCAGTAGGAGGAGCTAAAACTATAAAACTCAGGATTAGATCATGAATCCTCAAGATAAGACATGATACTACCATGAAGATCATAGCCAGTTGATGCTGTGCTTTTCATCAGCAGCTGGTGCTTATTCTACACATCCTGCCATCTACAATGTTGTTCTGTTCACTTTTACTGTTCTTTGACTTGATAGGTAAGTAATGACATTTTCATTGAAACTGAGTGTGATTATGTTAAGGGGTATTTATTTTTCAACTCAAAGATTATATAGATGGTGCAGGAGCATTTCATTTTTTAAAAGTTATTTTCATAATTACACTGATTTGGAATTAATTAAATCTCATATGTGGTTATAAAGTATTATCTATAATATATAATATTATGTTTTACAGGTCTCAGTTCTGAACAGGTATTAACACCCTATACTGATGTAGAAGTGGCTTCAGAAAGGGACAGAGTTTCTCTCTCTTGTAACTACACCTCTTCTGGTGACAATGTTCTATGGTATCGGCAACATCCCAAATCAGCACCACAGTTAGTGGTTATGGAGTATGTGGATTATACACCAGGGTTCACCCTAAATCATGATAAAAAGGCCAAACGTATGGATCTGGAGATCTCCTCTGCTGAGGTGACAGACACTGCTCTGTACTACTGTGCTCTGAGGCCCACAGTGACAGGAAACCAAGAAACACTGTACAAAAACCTAGAACATCTGATTGAGGGGAGAAAGTTATCAACAGGCACATTAATGAATTTGTCCAAAACACTAAGGCTTAGATTCAATCAGATCAAGCACTTGCGGTGTTGGAGGTGTAACTGCGTTGGAGATGTCAAATCGGTGAGCAGCTGCTCTTGATCATTGTCACAAAGCCTAACCTGGTCTGAGAGCATTTCGTAAATCCAAGATACTCCATTTAGCATGATATGTTAGGTTTCGTATGGTATGTATTAATTTGTGGATGGCCATCATCCATTTGGTATGATAGGTTATGAATTACAATTCTAACCCTAACCCTGTCTTTGGCAGTAGGTTGAGTTACAAAATGTTCTCCAATCAGCAAGACTGAAACATAGCAACAGAGAGAGATATTCAACTCTGCCTGTGTTGTTTGACGGCCCTAACGCAGTTCCACCTCTGACACAGCCAAAACAACCGCTATGTGGATATTGGCTAAAGTGGATCTGATTGAATAGTGCCCTAAACCCTTCTGTCCTAGCCAGAACCCTAGCCTATCGCGAGCTTCATGTCCACACCCCAGATCAATGCTAACCTTAGCCATAACCCTAAACCTAACCCTAACCCTAAATTCATGTCTAGATCAATGATTAATTTCATTTTTTTTCTTCATAATGCAGTATAACATGAATAGAGTAGTATTGTTAACAAATAATGAATGCATCAACCCTACAATGTACATGTAGTGTCGAGATAACGATGCTGAGATGCTGTGATGACAAGAAATCCGCTGACACTGTCTTGATTATAATAGTTTATTACATCTTCACTTTCAGCGTCAATTTACAGATTTCTGCAGAAAATCCGGATAACAACCAACCCAAATCTCTAATATGTTGGTCCTCCCCGTCCTTTGTTTCAACCATGGTATATATATCCTATGTAACCTGATATGGGTGGTTTTCCCCCACAGACCAATCCCAGGACGCCACATAACAGACTTCCTCTGTTTTAGGGGGCCCCTATAGTAATGCTTTCCAGATGCTTCCACAAGCTGAGTCAACTTCCTCTAACACTCCATTTGCAAACATCAGCAAAGTCATAAATTGTTTAGACACTACATATTTCCCCCCTTCGAGACTAATTAAGTCTCAAAAACAAAAAGAATAGGATTATGACAAATAACAATTTATCTTATTGAGTAACTTTAGCAATAAACCAAAATGTATGGAGAGTAAATACATTTCTATGAAATATGAACAAATCTTTATGGAGTGTAAATACATTTCTATGAAATATGAACAAATCTTTATGGAGTGTGAGAGCAAAAAACCTGTCTGGCAACTTTCTTTCTAAATATCCATCAATCAATCAAGACAGTAAAATTATCCTGCCCCAGGCAACCACCTAAGTACTCCAGATCAATTCATAAATCTTTATCAATGCATTTTAAACTATGATGCAATTGAATACACATGAAAGCCTCAGAAAACAAAATACAATCAAAAATATCCACATTCAGGCTGGTCGACCCATCGGACCCTGCTGTGGATTCTCTCTGTCCCTGCCTAGACCCAATATCCCTAAGCATCCACGAAATAAACAAAAACATCTGAGATCCCCACATGTACCCAACAACAGAAAATATCATTCTTCAAAAAGTTATACAGAAAGAATATGACACAAATAATGTATTACACATGCAAATATGTCTATTTATCATTGCAGACACTGGAATGTAGTCCACTACACTGCATCTCCTCAGCAGTGTCGACTTTCAATGCAACGTCGATGATGGAATCTGAACATTTCCACACCTTCCTTGTTCCACTTCCTCCAGTCCATTCATATTGTCCATGTTTGAGTATTTGAATCCCCTCTACACATTCCCCCATATGCTTCTGGAAGAAAATAAAAGACCAACCAGTATCTTTTGCAAAAAAACACATGCAAATTAAAACATGAATATCAACAATAATATAAAAATGATCTATAAAATGAATCACATTCCATTTCCCCCTTTTGATTCATAAGAAAATAATAAATATCACAATAAAATGTAAAAACTTGAAAAATGATCGGATATTCAAAATTGATATCCATCCATCAATACTCCTTTGAGTATTTGACAGAAGGTTAAACCCTCTTATCGTTTCATTTGTAAAACCCTGCAAAGTATAGGTAATATTATCAATGTTATCTGCCAAAAATGTTACACCATACCATGGAAAAAGTCCAAGTCCCCACTTCTCTCCTAGACTTATCCTCCAATGGTAGGCTTCCAGACTATGACATTTCTTCATTTCCCTTTTCACCCTATTTCCAGACCTAGAATCAGATTTATCTCTGTCCGGTGCTTCCCCTCTTTTAATGGTAAAAACCTCATATGGAAGCTTCAACGTCAACATGTAACAACATCCTGTCCATCCATAGGGTAAGAATATATATGCTTTATCACCACAAACCCCACCAAATATCTCAAAAATTCCCAATAGTCACATTGCCATGCAAAAGCTGATCTTTCACCATCAAAGTCCTGCTCTTCTTACTAAAAGGAACATAAAAAGTTACATTATATTTCTCATTACTAACCTTACGTTCATGCATACCCAAAGTCATCATAAAATCATCACAATCTGATATTCCCATAAACATACCCTTTCCATCATATGTTTTATTTTAACAAAAACAGCTCTTAGCCCTCACGGGTTTCACCTCCAATGCTTCAGGATTCGCTGTTAACTGATTTTCCTTCCGATCTAACAAATTCACATAGGGTAATTCATTTAACCAAGAACACTTAAACCTAGGCCTGAACAAATGCTTCAACAACGACATTATTATATCTGTTAATGATTGTTGCTGATACAACAGCCATGATAAAGCATAAGATTGACACGTACTTGATAGAGGATTGAGCCACCATCTCTAAGATTGAACCCCATGTGCCTGGTGCTGGAATTCTCAACAGACATGGACCCTCAAGATTCCTCACTGATCTTACAGAATGAGTTAACTGCTGGAACCATAGATTCCTACCTGCCCATCCATCTTTAATTTGCACAACAGAAGAATCAAATCCATATGCCTTCCATTTAGTTTCTCTCTTCCCTAACGAGCGGTATTGATCAGATATATCTTCTTGTCTTCCATCAAAATTAAAGAACTCATCCTTTACCTCCAGGATAGTATTCTGCACTATTTCAGATGAATCTACATCATTCTCTACTACCATCTGCTCTCCTATTTCAACACTATCCTTACTACCATTCACAGCACTCTCCATCCGTATCATAAACTTCTGAGTCACTCTTACTACATCCTTTAGTTTCAGAAAAGTTGTTGTTGGTGTCTGTGTCACATTTCCTAAATTTATTATTGCCGTCGTAACATTAATCTCTTTCAAAGTTACTGTTAAAATAGTTGCTTTAGTTGATGTATTAACACTCTTAATTATTTCCAGTTGCAAAGTGACAGATGTCCTCTGTGTATTATTTACTGTTGGAGTGGCTACTGTAATATACTGCTCCTGAACTCCTTTGGTGACTGTGGAAACTTCAACAGACAAAATCTTCCATCATAAGCGTCACCTTACGAGTTACATAGCCTTTTAACCAATCATTCTTAACCGGAACAAATTTTAACACTGGCTCTAAATAAGTACACATATATTCTCCCTGATCTTCCCATGTAACATTACGCAAAATAAGTGAGCAATCACTCATAACCCTCTTCCACTTCATATCGTTGTACAAAATATACTTCCTTTGACTAGATGAAACAGCTTCTACTTCTGGTCCTGATAACAACACTTCTTCTCCATAATTATCTCTCCACGTGGGAGGAATGTCACCACCCCCACTCCTTCTCTCACATCTACAAGGAAGATGAGCTGTACCACCCATCCTAACCCTAATGACAGTCTTTTCTTCTAAAATTGTTGTTGGAGCGATTGTCTAAGGCTCCATTGTAATCAAATGTGATACATTTATAGCTTTAATAACTGTCAATGTTGAAAGAGTTGAATTGTTTCTCACTGTTGTTGTATTAGGCTGAAGTGTTGATGTCATTGTTGTTGATTCATCTATTTTCCCTACAGCTACAAAAAATACATTTATAATCACCTTGATCATCCTGCTGGGAATTGTACACATAGAGACTACAATCACCCTCAATCTTCATTCTTCTCTTATCATTCAGCAACGCATACTTTCTCAATGCAACTGCTCCTAACAGATCTAAACTCCTACCATATCTATCTTCCCACTGAACTCTAAATGTCCCTTCACCACTGTTCTCTCTCTCTCGTACACTTACATTGAAGCTGAGCTGACTGTCCTAGAGTTACTTCAACCCTAGTTTTTGGTCTGACTTTTCCCCAATTTTTTTAAAAACCATTTCACTGATTTATCCACAAATTCCTTCTCCCACTAATTTGAGGATATTCCGATCGGGTAGTCCCCACCTGCTTATGACTTCTTTACACAAAAACTTGGCAAACGATTGAGCATATTTGAGCTTAGTTGGACATCCTATGCACCTCTTGGTGTAGGAATGTAACCAATAATAACAGTCACACCCCTGCGAACATTATTTTTCAGACAGATTGTGCACCTTCCTATGACATAGTCAATCTGTTCAAGCAAATATGGTTCCCAAAAACCATACCCTTTGTGATCTTTCTCCTAACCTCCCCCCTTGCAACATTAGCTAACCCATAGCTTCCTAAATCATCAGACCTAATAGGTCTAGAGGCGCTACTATCAACCCCTCATGGTTTCTCCCAAGACAACAAACATTCTGGAACTTGTTGCAACATCTCCTCTTTCATAGGGTTTTAATCCATCTTCACACTGCAAATAGATTAATGTGTCATCCGTACAGCTTATGGCTCTCCTTGTCCTTGAGCCAAAATCATTATTTTGAGAAATCGCTGATTTTCACTCCTCCAAATCCCCAAATTCTCTTTCATCGGTACAAAAACAGCTTTCTTTGCTTCTGTCATCATTTCTCCTATTTGCTTCTGCTCATAGCCTTCAGAAACCAACAAGGTCACATGTGGCACACTCTTCTCAATCTCAAATTCTTTATCCAGATAATCGTCTGTGTTTATCTTCATAGCTGCTCCTTGTGGTCCTAAAATTATTCAACATGAGCTGAGTTGAACTTTCTTTGGTTGATGACTCAACCATTCCTCTGAGTTCGATTGGGCAGCATTCTTAAAATACTTGAGTATACAATGAAATGGATATTCCAGAAGCCTCGCATCTGGCATATTTTTCCCCAATAACTTTCTCCCATATCTTAGCCTGCTTCAAAAAATCTTCACTGAGATTTCCAATCCAGAATACTGTAGAAGAATCCATCTCTGTCATCATCAACAACTGGTAAACCTTTTCCTTTGTCACTTCTAACAGACAGCCGTCTGGTGTACATTTTATTGTACAGTTCAACTTACACAATGCATCTCTTCCCAACAATGCAATAGGTGTATGTTCTGATACCAGTATGGGTATTGTAATTTTCAGATTTTTATAGCAGAGCTCAATTGGTTCCATAAGAGGAATCAACTGTTTCACTACCTCAAATCCCTGTCCTAATTAGTTGATTTGACATAGTGAGATGTGTAACATCTTCAGGCCCAACACAGATAAAAGCAGCTCCGCTATCCACCATCACTTCCAATGGTCGGTTGTTTACTTTCACCTCAATTGTTGGATCTTTTTCCGGTCCTGATGCTACCAGCTGACACCCCCCTTTCGGATCTTCTGGGCACCCCTAGAATCCTTGCTCCAGGCCCCTATAAGGGTTCACCTGTCCTCCAGATGATCTTGACTGGCCCCTGTATCTTCCTCTGAAATTCCCTCTGGTGTTTCCTCCAGGCCCATTACACTCACAGCAAAGTCACCAACCTGTCCACAATTATAACACACTTCTGAAGATTGCTGGAAGTATGGCTTAAATCTTCCTCCTCTTCCTCTTCCTAAGCCTTCTCATCCTCTTCCTCTCCAATTCTGTGTCTGTCCAGAAACTGTCTATGGATATGAAACAACTGGTACCGCTATTGGTGGCTGGTACACTTGCGGTTGGAACTGGTCCAGTTGAAGCTGTGGCAGTGATTGTTGATTTGGTGCACACTGATTCTTCATAACCAAAGCTTGTTTCTTCTCCTTCTTATTCTCCACCAGTTGTATTTGATTTAGTTTTCTGAGTGTTTCTTGGTCCTGTTCTTTCTGGTTGTGTTCCTTTTTCCTGTACAGATCCACTTGATGGGCTATATGATCTATATCTCTTTCTATTTCTTCTGTGCTAGTCATTGTAGAATAAAATCCTCTTGAACATGAAGCACCTTTAATCTCCAAATCTTCATCGCTTTCTCCATCTTCACTTTCATCAGAGATCGAATCTCTTACTTCTTCTTCCAACTTCCATCACCCCTTCTTTCCTCTCTTGCCAACCTCCATCTGATCACAGGGTCATATCCACCCATGATCTCTTCTGAATCACTCTGATCATCATCATCATAATCTTCAAGTTCCATCCTCCTGAACCTCACTCCACCCTTAGTTTCCAGACATCTCATTTTCTTCTTACTTTTGGAGTTTTGATTCATCTTTATGGTTGTTTCTGCTTTTCCTCTCTCTATTATACAAGCACTTTCATTATGTTGATGACGTCAGGGTTAAGAGTCCCTTCCACTGGCCATGGTTGTTCAATGTCAGGCCAACGTTTATTCCATTTTCCAGATAACCTTGCAATACCATTAACTAGAGGATTACTATTTTCTACTACATCAACAGGAGTAATGACTTTCATAGTTTTGATGTCCTTTTTCCCCATTGTAACAACTCTTCTATATTCCTTTATTGTGAATTATTTTATTATTATTATTTTAAACCAATTAATTTGTAAACCAAAAATACTTTAGAATATGTAGCTTATGTTTCCCTCCTTTTTTTTCTCCCCCCCCCCAAAAAAAAAGTAATTAATTAATTAATCAATTAATTCATTAATTTATTCATCAATTTATTTATTTATTTATTTTACCAACTTATTGATCAGTGGCAATCTTACCACATCCGGTCAGGAAACGTAAATGAAAGTAGTCAACTTCAGAGCAATCCAAAAAAGAAAGACCTGTAATCGAGCAACACTACAGCACTCACAAACCAATTGCTTAATAAGCACCCAATTACCTTAATTTTACAGAATAATGTCAGTGCTGGATTTCCAACACAACTCTAATCAAACCAACTCATGCACAAAAAACTCCAATGTGCAATTCTTAATTACATCAATTGATCAGTCTGTTGCCAAGTCCTTGTCAAATTGTCACAACATGAAATATGCTAGGCACACACAATATCCTCTATGGGAAGGGAAGTTTTGTGAACAGAACAGTACTAGCCTTGATTGAACTGGATCCGTTGCAGCACACACTGTCGCGTGACGCACTCGTCAGCACCTCCTCTCTCTCTCTCTGTCTCCTCCTTCTCATCTCTCATTTGACAGAAGAACAAAGAACACAGACAATAATTTAGTATTTTATGCACTCACTGGGTTATTTCAACCATACAATACCCTTTTAGTCATACCTATGTTCACACTCGCGCTAAGAAATAAGCAAACAGCTTAACTCAGGAATATTATAAATAGCTCAATAACATTTTGTTTTATTTATTTATTTAATTATTTTTATTTTTAATCCGTCAACATATCTCTCATTTATAAATTCAATAGATCTCAATCAAATAGTTTCATCGTTAAGCAACAGCCGCTTTAACAAACAGAATACTTTATTTGTGTGTAAATATCCCCCTCCTTCTCTGTCTGCTCTGAGTCTGCGTCTCCCAGCAGCTCAGTGCAGGCAGAGGAGTGGCATATTTGCTCTACAAAACTCTAAACTCATAAAATCCCACACATGCGCAGTTCATTCACCAGTGCGATTTCAGAGTGAGAAGAGCTCCCAAGCAGCTCTCTCCAAGCTAAACAACAGAAAGTAGACAGATCAGCTGTCCCTCCGTTATTTCCCCAACACAGACAAACAGTAACACTTAACAGAACTCACAAACCAACACAGAACATAGAACACAAATCCTACTTCGAAGTTTCTTATCTTTACTTATCCTAATCTGCAGATTTATAGTTATTTTCTTATCCATTACAAAACATCTCTATACACTCTTAAAATCCTCCCTGTAGGCTCCTAGTCTTTTAACAGTTATTAAACGTTCTCTTTTTATAGAGACTCATACGATTTTAACCTTAACTAACATATTTCCTTACAAAAAACTAAAACCCCTGTTGTCATAGCCTTAGTTGACACACAGCAGAGACCTCCCCTTTTTTTTCACACACACACACAGGCTCTCTTTTCTCACACACACGCACAATTCAAGAGGAATGTATCCGTTCCTACGGTCCTCTAAAGCATGCTACCGTCGTTCCTTATTTCTCATTGTTCCTACATTTCTGCTACCTCGAGTTTGCAGATATCCAATGAGAGGTTACTTCGAACATATACCTCGTCAACTATAAGTCGAGGGGTAACTTGCAACCGAATGTATCTACCACAATCTCCAGTCCCCAGAACTGACCTTAAAAATCAACCTAGTGAGTTTTCAGGATTTTCGGCCCATCGTAATGATTGCCTCATTTGAGGGCTTTCCATAGATCAACGACGTCCTAATTAGTATACATTTTTCCTTAGTTCCTGGCCTTTCTATTCTTTTTCCCTTTAATTTTTATTCAAGCCAAATATCCCTGTGCCAAGTGTTATCAATTCCTATAGACACTCCCCCCTGTTTGCTTTGCTTTCAACGCAAACACATTTAGAAATTTAGAACGGAACCTTTTCACACAGCAAATAACAGCAAAGCGCACACATAAGTCCTTTGACGGTGCAGTCTTTCAACGCACACACACACACAAGCACACGAACTGACCAGCGCCCAAAGTTTGTGAGAAAGCTCACCGTATCTGCATGCCTCTTGAGTGGGAGTCAGCTCGGCGCCCATGAATGGAACGCTGAGAAAAGACGCAACACGGCCCAAATTCCTCGTCGCCATTAATGTAGTGTCGAGATAACGATGCTGAGATGCTGTGATGACAAGAAATCCGCTGACACTGTCCTTGATTATAATCGTTTATTACATCTTCACTTTCAGTGTCAATTTACAGATTTCTGCAGAAAATCCGGAGAACAACCAACCCAATCTCTAATATGTTGTCCCTCCCCGTCCTTTGTTTCAACCATGGTATATATATCCTATGTAACCTGATATGGGTGGTTTTCCCCCACAGACCAATTCCAGGACGCCACATAACAGACTTGCTCTGTTTTAGGGGGCCCCTATAGTAATGCTTTCCAGATGCTTCCACAAGCTGAGTCAACTTCCTCTAACACACCATTTGCAAACGTCAGTAAAGTCATACATTGTTTAGACACTACATACATTAAACAAGCATTGCATGGCACACACAGAAACAAAGCTTGTTGTCCACCACCCGCTGTGTTTTGGCAGTAGCTGGAGCTACAACATTTTCTCAAATCATCAAGACTGAAAGATTGCTACAGAGAGAGATATTCAACTCTGCCTATGTTGTGTCAGAGTCTTTTTGATACTGTGTCTATCAGCTGTGTTGCTGCTTTCATCATTTCTCCTCCTCTCAGTTCTTGTTGGTGAGTGCTGTATTCAATTTGACAGTTTTAATTTATACACCAGAATGTATTTCAAAGTTGTCAAAAACACAATTATATTTCAGATTTGAGTGTCACTAAATTGTGTTATGGTAATGAGAAGGGAAAAGGAATTATCAACAGACCAAAAATACAAAAAGAGCAGCATGTTTTTCCTTTTCTAGCAGATCTGGAGATCGTCTCGACTGAAGTGACAGACTCTGCTCTATACTACTGTGCCATGGATCCCACAGTGACAGGAAACACTTCCTCATACAAAAAGCTGACAGTCTGACACAAAGATGTGGGATGTAGGATTTTTGTTTAGAATTCACTTCATCCTTATCAACATACAATATTATACCATTCTTACCAATAAGGTTTATTTGCAGATTATTCATATGGTATAGCATGGTATAGTATTGTGGATCTATAAAAATAAAAATAAAAAAACATTTCAAAGCCATGGATCTGGAGATCTCCTCTGCTGAAGTGACAGACTCTGTTCTGTTATACTGCGCTTTGCAGCCCACAGTGACAGGAAACACTTCATCATACAAAAAGCTGACAGTCTGACACAAAGATGAGGGATGAACAAACAAACAACAACAGCAGCAAAAACAAGACATTTTCAGACAGAAATTAAGTCTAAAATAATCTGAGGCCAATAAGAGCTGAAAACCCTTAACCACAAACCACAGAAGAAGAGTTACATATCCAGTTATCAGAATAGGGGCCTCATAGTCAAATACTGGTACAGGCTGGGTATACCTGCAAACATGAGGATGTCTCTGTAGAGGATCTACTCAGCTCTCTCACTGTCTTATCTCTCAGTTGGTTTATCTACTCTGTGTCAGGATGTCACTCACATTACTGTTGCTCCTCTCTGTGTTTGTAGGTGAGTGCTGAATTCTCAGTTTAAACCAAATAACATTTTGAATACGAGATTGCTTTTGTCAATGAATGATTGCATTAAACACTCAATTGCATTTTACTGGAAAGTTTCAATTCTTTCTCTTGTCATAATTTATGGGCACCTAATCCATGCCTTTTTTCTCATTAGGAATCAACATTAACACAATGACTATACTTATGTTGTTGCAGCTGATAGTACAGAGCAGGAAACAATAACTCCAGTGAAGCCTGAAGTCAATGTTCTCCAAGGAACAGACATCACTCTCTCCTGCAACTACAACGGCAATGTTAACAATCTCCAATGGTACCGTCAATATCCTGGATCTAGACCAGAATGTCTTCTTTTGATCCTACAAAGCGGCATGTATGTACAGAATACATCCATTACGACTCCACGACACACTGGTAGACTGAATGAAGAGAAGACCCGTGTTGACTTAAAGATCTCCTCTGCTATATTGGAAGACTCTGCTCTGTACTACTGCGCCTTGCAGCCCACAGTGACAGGAAACCCAGACACACCGCACAAAAACCTGTCAAGAGCCTTGTGGATAAACAGTGTCTTGGTGGAGACATTGTATTCTGATAGATCAGTTATTATTTAGAGTACATTATTACTAATATTTTCCCTGCATTTCCACATCAACTGAAAAAGAAGAAATAAAACTTATTTGATATAAATATTATTCAGGAAATAATACTTTATATTGTCTGCATCTTCCTGTTGTGATATAACATGATCAAAGATACTAGTCTGAATAAATACAAAATGAAGAACACTTTTTGTGTTGTTTTGTTCCTTAGAGCAGGGGTTCCCAATTATGTATTTCAGGTAGCAGTTACGAGGAGGAAATAATATCACCCACAACTGAAGAGCGTATTTATGAGAGTGATGGTTTTACTCTGTCCTGCAACTACACTGGCTCTTACAGTACTGATACTTTACTGTGGTATCAACAATACCCCAGATCAAAACCAGAATTTCTGCTTCTCCTCAATGAAGGAGGGTTAAAGACACATAATGAATCGACCCACCCTCGACTGTCTGTTAAATTGACCCATGTGGATCTGGAGATCTCCTCTGTTGAAGTGACAGACTATGCTCTGTATTACTGTAATAATAATAAGCCATTTAGCAGACGCTTTTATCCAAAGCAACTTACAGTCATGCGTGCATACATTTTTTGCGTATGGGTGGTCGTGGGGATCGAACCCACTACCCTGGCGTTACAAACACCGTGCTCCACCAGCTGAGCTACAGAGGACCACCTATGAAGCCCACAGTGACAGGACACCCAGAAACACTGTACAAAAACCTGACAAAATACAGTATACTATAGGAAAAAAGCCATAACAGAAAACATTTAATGTTGGTGTCAAGAGGAGGGGCTGGATAATCAAAGATCCACATGTAGCTTATGGGATACAAATAACATTTGTAGTGAAAATATGTCAATCATTATTTGAATATGTTGGTAACCCATTGTATAAAAGTGAAAATGCCCTGGAAGTTGTTGTTTGGAGGATATATTGGCACGAGACGAACACTCTCGGGCATTATCACTTAATTATTGCTCTCAACATGGACCTGCTCAGCGGTCTGGTCCTCTGGTGGTAAATCCATGTACTGCACTCTTTAGAGGAGCAAAAACATAGCTAAAGCTACCTAACTGTCTGTTATGGGCCAGGCAAACATAAAAAGGCTCTTACACTGTTTTGGTCTGGGTCACTAGATATGAAAAGGAATTAAAGTTTGCACATGTATTGTCGTGTACCATGGTATGGATGTAACTCTTAACTCCTTAGCTCTCTTCCTCTTGTTGCTCTTCCCGTCCCGTCGACTCTCCGTCTTCTTGGCCTCCTGCTCTCTCCATCCCAGAACCTGTTGTAGCTCGGCGGGGGTGAGAGTTACATCCATCCCATGGTTCACGACAGTATAATAATTCATTATTCATGTGAGGATATAGTCGCTTTATTCTCAGAACTTCCTCAACATTTAAATGCGGTCAGCAATGTGTAGGTAGAGTATAAAGGGTCTTTCTTTATATTTACCCACAAACAGCCGTTTCTGCAGCTCCTGGCTGATCTTCAGGTGATGTACCTTCTTATCCTACATGTGCTGCCCACTACACCTTCTGAAGGATGGGTTGATCAGGCCCAAGTAAGCCACGTGGCTTATCCACTGCTCCTCCCTCTCCAACCACTACTGAGATGTTCTCTCTGCCTCCTGATTAGTTATATGACAGATCTTCTTTGTCTGTGCTCCTCCTTTAGACTGCCCTCCACAGTTATGGTTTTTCTATGTATAATAATGACAGAATAGTTCCATCTAGTGTTCAACATTCTGCCCAACAAGGTGAAACCTTGACATTGCTTGTATTTTCAAGAGTAAGTTACTAGTGAGAGTCAATAGGTGTCAGTGGAGTCTCATCAATTTGCTCCTATTCCTTTAAATGATGCATGCAGCATGTCAACACTTTACAGGTGTCTGTGTTGTATAATTTCACCCACCAAACAGAATATACATTTATTATGTTTTAACCCTTTGTCACGATCGTCAGGGAGAGACCAAGGCGCAGCGTTGAATGCGTACATATTTATTTATTAAACAGATCTCACGATCAAAACAACGAACGAAACGTGAAGTCCTTCGATACACACAAACCAAAAGGAACAAGAAACCACAAACACAAAGTGAAAGACAGACAGTTAAATATGGCTCCCAATCAGAGACAACCAGCAAACAGCTGACACTCGTTGCCTCTGATTGGGAGTCACTCAGGCCAACATAGAAACATACAAACTAGAACCCCCAACATAGAAATAACCACATAGAATGAACACACCCTGGCTCAACATAAGAGTGTCCCCAGAGCCAGGGCGTGACAGTACCCCCCCCTAAAGGCGCGGACTCCGACCGCGCCAACTAAATACCACAGGGGAGGGACCGGGTGGGCACTCCGCCTTGGCGGCGGATCCGGCTCTGGGCATGATCCCCACTCCCTCTCTAACCCCCCACAGTACCCCTGGTCCGGTCTGGCCCTGCTGGCCGGAGCTGGACTGAACACTGGTGGAGCGGATTGCTCTAGCTCCGACGTGAAGCATCTGACCGGTGCCGGACCAGCCACCGGTGGAACAGGCACGGGCCGTGCCGGACTGACGACGCACACCACTGGCTTGGTGTGGGGAGCAGGAGCGGGCCGAGCCGGGCTGTCGAAGCGCACCCCTGTCTTGGTGCGGGGAACAGGCACGGGCCGTGCCGGACTGACGACGCACACCACTGGCTTGGTGTGGGGACTAGGAGCGGGCCGAGCCGGGCTGTCGAAGCGCACCCCTGACTTGGTGCGGGGAGCAGGAACGGGCCGAGCCGGGCTGACGAAGCGCACCACTGACTTGGTGCGGGGAGCAGGAACGGGACGAGCCGGGCTGACGACGCACACCACTGGCTTGGTGTGGGGAGCAGGAGCGGGCCGAGCCGGGCTGGCGACGCGCACCACCGACTTGGTGCGGAGAGCAGGAACGGGCCGGACAGGGCTGACGACGCGCACCACAGGCTCGGTGCGAGAGGCAGGAACAGGCCGAACCGTACTGGGGACACACGCCACTGGCCCTATGCAGGGATCAGGAACGGGCCGGACCGGACTGGTAACACACCCCAGTACCTCTCGCCGTGCCTCCACACTTTCCTTCCCCTTTAACACCAGTGACCCCCGTAACCTGGCGGCCTCCTCTGTCAACCCGCTGGACCGCTCTATCGCGGCCTCCTGCTGCCCCGACGTCCACGTCGTGAGCCCCCCCCTAAAAAATTTTCTGGGGGTCTCTCCTCCCCGTGGACCAGGCCTCCCTAGTTCTCGCCAGACTCTCACCCCACTGCTCCAAAGTCCAACCTTTCTGCTCTTCGCTTGGCTTGGCCCAGTCGAGACTCTTAATCCAATGATCCCAGGTCCTTCCACTCTCCTCTTCACGCTGCTTGGTCCTGTCTTGGTGGTTTCTTCTGTCACGATCGTCAGGGAGAGACCAAGGCGCAGCGTTGAATGCGTACATATTTATTTATTAAACAGATCTCACGATCAAAACAACGAACGAAACGTGAAGTCCTTCGATACACACAAACCAAAAGGAACAAGAAACCACAAACACAAAGTGAAAGACAGACAGTTAAATATGGCTCCCAATCAGAGACAACCAGCAAACAGATGACACTCGTTGCCTCTGATTGGGAGTCACTCAGGCCAACATAGAAACATACAAACTAGAACCCCCAACATAGAAATAACCACATAGAATGAACACACCCTGGCTCAACATAAGAGTGTCCCCAGAGCCAGGGCGTGACACCCTTTCTTGTCACAATTGCATATTCTGTTTCTGCTTCTTGTATTAACCATTTGTATTTATTTTATATGAACAGACTGTGGTTTTCCAAAGTGCATTCAGGCAGAGTCAACTGTATTCATTACTAAATTGTGTAGAACAATATATAATATAGGGCTTACAAAACAATTTAATATATTCCCTTGAGGCATTTACTTTAAAGGATGAAGCAGTATATCAGATACATACAACACACTTCAATAAAATCAACACTTGAAATGTAATTAATTGTAAGAGTGCATTTAATAACTATAATAGTGTAAAAACAGTGCCAAGGGTTGGTCAAGGTTAAGGTCGGCTCTAGCCCAATTGTAACACTACCTTCTTGTCCACCTACTGAATTGACCATGACCCTAGAATTAACCCTAACCCTAGCTTCAGTTGGCACAAATAATGAAAAACATTAGGAGAAGCAGGATTATGAGGAAGGCAGTTTTCTACTTGATTAACTCCAGGCAGGAGTGAGAGGTTGATTTTATGGACCAAATCGAGAGACAACAACCAATGAGTAATAGGCTACATGGTGATGCCATTGACCATCATTTACGTTAATGTGCACTGCGATGACAGAGATTACGATCATGGTTGCATCCCTTGTCAATCATTGGTATCAATCATAAAACAATCATTAGTTGACTCTACTACTGTTTTAAATGCATTGTAAAGATAACTCTTTGTGGCATTGGTCAGCATAGCCAAGGTCTATATTGGACTGGTTCATAGGCTACAGTGGTCTGGGCCTTCTTTCTGATTTTGATACAAACCCTTGCTGGATATATTATTTTATTTTATTCGTCAGAGGAGCTCAATTTGGCCTGAACATAAAATGTATTTCTCCAAGGCCCATAACAACTGTAATGAATACTCGGACAGAGTGGTAAGATCCAATCGCAGAATTGCGATGTTTTATTAGAGTACAGACAAGGGAATTGCTTAATCGTGGTCTGGCGAGCTGTGGTCAAAACCGGGCAAGGCAGAGACAGGCAGAGGTACCAAGGGAGCGGGCGTAGTCGTAGTCGAGGGCACGGGCACAGGTTCAGAGTACGGTAATCACTGGGATAGACAAGCAGAGGATTAAGCAATTCGGGGAGTCAAACAACGAAGCACAGGTCTGGTACACTGGTAATCAAAAACAAACTCTCTCTCTCTCTCTCTCTCTCTCTCTCTCTCTCTCTCTCTCTCTCTCTCTCTCTCTCTCTCTCTCTCTCTCTCTCTCTCTCTCTCTCTCTCTCTCTCTCTCTCTCTCTCTGAACAAAACGCTTAGCAAGTCACAAAGGAACAATACCTCGCACCTACTGAACTTCTGAGCACACCTTATATCCTACTCTAATTACTGACAGGTGTGCTCAGAACTCAGGTGAAACAGATCGAGTCTGATGACTCCCCCTCTCTGTAGATCGGGGGAGTGTCAGACTCTGTCTAGACCCAGCCAAACCCCGATCCCTTATAACAACTACCAAATTAGAATTTTGAAAGGACTTGGAGAAGAAGGTAACATTCTTTAAAGGAGACATTTCATGGTACCAAATACATCACATTTAAAATGGAATCCCTTTGGCAGTTCAACTAAACAATTGAATATACCATAAGCTCCTCCCCTACTAAAGAGCCCCACAATAATGAGACTTCTCAGCTACAGTGGATGGAACATAAAATCTATAACAGTCTATTCTTCCTCTATACATGAATCACAATGGCACATTGGCTTAGAAATACTGTACTTATCCTGGCTGCATGCTATTTTGGTACAGTATAGTGCTTCTCCTTTCTACATTCTCATTCAATATTTATTTTTCAGATTGCAAAGGTGAAGAGTCTGTTGACCAGCAGAGTGGACATGTTACTGCCCTTGAGGGATGACTGGTAACACTCAGCTGTAACTACACTACCAGCAGTCCATCTCCAGATCTCTTCTGGTACAGCCAGTTAACTAGGGACTCTCCTCAGTATGTCCTGAGAAGAGATTGTTATTCAGAAGGGAGCAATAGTGATGAGTTCAAGAAGAGGTTTGATTCCAGGCTGAATTTCACATCTAGCTCTGTCCCCTTGATGATCCAGAGGTTGCAGCTGTCTGACTTTGCTGTGCACTATTGTGCTCTGAGGTCCACTGTGACAACAGGATGGACAGCCCACTTACAAAAACAATTTGACAGTGTGATATAAGACTCTTGGAGGGCCTAGTTTAAGCTCCTCCTCAATACTTCCTATAAGAGAGTTAAAGCATTCAAAGACACATACAAGTGTGTTTGCTCTCTCCTCAGCTACCCATCTCACAGTAGACATGGAATCTTGGCTGAAGAATATTCTGATTCTTACTGCTTTTTGTTGTGGTATGATCGATAACTATGATTTTATTTATTTGCTTACTGACATTGCATAAATGATCCCTTTCTGTTGTCATGTAAAATAGAGAAAGTTGCACACTCTATATGCTCCCAATGATTTCATGGGTATAAATCATCAAAAACACCCTTTCTTTTTTCAATTTATTTTTTTATTTCTCTCCAGAATGCAGAGGAGACAGTGTGTCACAGCCAAAAGAGGATGAGACTGCTACCGAAGGAGGACAAATAACACTTACCTGTCATTACAAAACAGACGATCCAAGTCCATATCTATTCTGGTACAAACAGCGAGCTAACGACTACCCCAAGTATATGCTTATGCGGCAAAAATTTGGAACGGGAGACAATGCTACTGAGTTCAAGGAGAGATTTCATGCTGATCTAGATGCCAACTCCAAATCAGTCCCCTTGACAATCCAGAGGTTGCAGCTGTCTGACTCTGCTGTGTACTACTGTGCTCTGAGGCCCACTGTGACAACAGGATATACAGCCCCCTAACAAAAACATACTGAGCTACACAATGACAATACACCTGTCTGTACAGTATAAAACACCACTTTGAAATTGACAGAGTAACCTTCTCACTACCTCCCTGATACTACCAAGACTAGTGGTAGCAGATGATGATAATCATAGTGATGATGATGATGATGATGATGATGATGATGATGATGATGATGATGATGATGATTATACAGAAAGTATTTGTTGTTGCCAATAAAGCTCCCTCCTCCAATTCAGCTCTAAATGTAGATGTACGAGACATTCAAATAATATTTTAATATCTCATGGATTAGAACACATACATATATATCTTATAATTCATCATTAGGAGACAAAAGCATCAGTATTGTGAACAGAGTAATGGAAAGCCAGCATCAACCACAAGGGGGCCACAGTACCATGTGAGTGTTGCTTTCTACTCTGAAATGACTTGTCTATTTGAACATCCCCTCTGTTCTGTGCTGCATGGTCTAGGCCTGTGCTGCTACAAAGACAGGAATCAAGAGAACACCAGCTTCATACAATCTAACATTTGTTTTTGATCTTGCTATAGCATCAGAATACAGCCATCAGTAGCTGAGGTTTGATCTCCAGTGTAAGATTGCCATGCATAAATGTCTAATTCTCCTTGTGGCCTCAGGTAAATGTCTATGATATATTGAGCACCTCACTTTTAACCTCAAGGATCTGACCCTTTTTTTCAATTTTCGCCTCAAATGACATTCCCAAATCTATCTGCCTGTATTTCAGGACCTGAAGGAAGGATATGCATATTCTTGATACCATTTGAAAGGAAACACTGAAGTTTGTGGAAATGTGAAATTAATTTAGGAGAATATAACACATTAGATCTGGTAAAAGATAATATAATCTTTGAAATGCAAAAGAAAGGCCACAATATAATATTGCAGTTTAGGCGCAATTTAGCAGTGTGTGTGCAAAGTTTCAGATTGATCCAGTGAAGCATTGCAATACTGGACTATTTTGTATCAAGTCTGCCCAAACGTGCCGAATTGGTCAATTGATACAAAAATGATATGGTAATACAAAATGTAAGTTTACACACTCCCAGGAATGTCATACATCAGGGGTGTCAAACGTCCGGCCCACGGGCCGGATCAGGCCCGCAAACGGGTTTAATCCGGCCCGCGAGATGATTTTGTAAAGTATAAAAATGAGCTGCAATTTTTCTATAAAATAAACTGCTGTTCCAATTGTGTCCACTGGATGGCGCAATAGCAATTGTGTTAAGCAAGCAAACTGTTTATACCGGGGCAGAGCAAATAGGTCAAGCAAGTGCAGCCAGTCCGGATGAGCTACTTTGTTTTGCCCGCGATATTTATTACGGCTTCTACTTTTAACATTATGTGATTTGGCACCCTCATTGCCCCAATATGTCTCTGTCAAAAAAGAGAAAAGTGGACGCAGAGTGCAGAGTGTTCCAAGAAAAATTGTCATCCTTCTATTTATTCACGGAATTGAATGGGAAAGCTGTATGTTTGGTGTGTTCACAGCATGTTGCAGTGCTGAAAGAATATAACCTTCGTCGCCACTATGTGAGTCTTCATGCCGACAAATATGACAACTTTCAAGGACAGCGGAGAAGAGAGAAGGTGAATGAACTGTTGGCGGGTCTGAAGAAACAGCAGTCTGTGTTTACTCACAGCCGAGACATCAGTGACGCTGCAGTGAAAGCTAGCTACCTCATTGCTAATGAAATCGCAGTGGCTTCAAAACCATTTAGTGAGGGTGAATTTGTAAAAACATGCATGATGAAGGCAGCAGAGATTGTGTGCCCTGAAAAGCACCAGGCTTTTGCAAATATCAGCCTGACAAGAAACACAGTTGCAGACAGGATTTCCGATCTTTCAGTGGATTTGGAAAGCCAGTTGAAGCAAAAAGTAAAGTCATTTATTGCGTTTTCGGTTGCAATTGATGAAAGCACGGACATTACAGATGTTGCACAACTGGCCATTTTCATCTGCGGAGTTGATGACACATTGACCGTCACCGAGGAGTTCGTGGAGTTGGTGCCGATGACAGATACAACGACAGCAGCTGATATTTTCACTGCACTCGTCGGCGCGCTGGACAGGGTCGGAGTGGACTGGTCCCGTGCTGTCAGCCTGGCTACAGATGGTGCGCCCTCAATGATCGGGAAAAAAGCAGGCGTTGTGACAAAGTTCAGAGAGAAAGTGCAATCTGCAAATTTAGGACGTGATTTTTGGACTTTTCACTGTATTTTGCACCAGGAGGCTTTGTGTTGCAAGTCATTAAAGATGGAAAACGTCATGAAGGTGGTCATCCAAACTGTTAATTTCATCCGATCCAGAAGCCTGAATCACCGTCAGTTTGACAGCCTTCTCAGAGAGAAAGACCACATCTATGGCCTGCCATACCACACTGAGGTAAGATGGTTAAGCCGACGTGCTGTGCTGAGGCGTTTCTTTGATTTACGAGAAGAAATTGAACAGTTCATGGAAGAAAAGGGCAAACCAGTGTTAGAATTTCATTCCGCAGAATGGATGCAGAACCTTGCATTTATGGTGGATCTTATAGAGCACCTGAATAACTTGAACAAACAGCTGCAAGGGCGCAACAAAGTTGCCACGTAGTATTATGACAGCATACGTTCTTTCAAGTTGAAGCTGTCATTGTGGGAGACGCAACTCGCCGGTGGTGATGCAGCTCACTTCCCCTGTCTGAAAAATGTGTGCGCGACCCAACATGTGGCAGACATGAAGCGGTTCAAAGATAAAATAACGGGACTGTTAAGGGAGTGTGAGCAACGCTTTCAGATTTTTGGTGAACTGGAGAAAGACTTCAAAGTTTTTGGTTCGCCATTCACCGTGAATCCCTCTGATCTGCCCGTCAGCATCCAACTTGAAATAATAGACTTGCAGTGTGACTCGGATTTGAAGGGCAACTTTGCTGCAGCTGGCTTGGACACATTTTATCAGAATCTCTTGCCAGGTTACCCCAACTTGACAGCCCTCACTGCAAAACTGTTGTGCATGTTTGGAACCACATATCTTTGTGAGCAAGTTCTCTGTAATGAGCATAAATAAAACAAAGCTGCGCTCAAGGCTCACGCACAAGTACTTGAATCACATCCTGAAGTTGGCTGCCACTCAGGATGTGACGCCTGATATTGATGCGCTGGTGAAAGCTAAAAGATGCCAGGTATCAGGAGTCAAATAAACTATGCAACCCCACTTAAAGTGCTGCATGAGACACCCTGATATAGTTCTGTGATCTGTGATATACTTCTGTGAATCACTGAGGCATTGTGTGTTTGTGTGTTGTTTGTCCTCAGAATTTCAAATAACTTGAGGTGTTTTATGATTAATAGTGATGTTGTGCTTTTGGACACACTGTCCTCAGGCTCCAGCTTTATGTTTATATGTTTTTATGTTGATGTGCTATTGTTTTTAATTGATTTTATTTTATTTGTATATTTAACCTATTCTTGACTCTGTGGTTCTTGCACTTGTTTGGGGAACAGGATTTCATTATTTGTATCTACATTTCTGCCTGAGAAATGACCCCCTGATATAGTTCTGTGATCTGTGAAACAGTTCTGTGAATCACTGAGGCATTGTGTGTTTGTGTGTTCTTTTTCTTTAGAATTTTCAAATAAACTTGAGGTGTTTTATGATTAATAGTGATGTTGTGCTTGTACTATTTTGGACACACTGTCCTCAGGCTCCAGCTTTATGTTTTATGTTGATCGTACTAAAACAAAGAAAACAATCTGAAGTTGTTGTTTTTAAGTTATATATACCATGATTTTACCGGTCCGGCCCACTTGGGAATAGATTTTCCTCCATGTGGCCCCTGAGCTAAAATGAGTTTGACACCCCTGTCATACATGATGGATCATTAGCTTATACAGTAACTTTCACACATCTAGATGGCCGGGCGAGGTGGGTGTGGAGCCAGAGACAGCAGGGGTTCAAACTGTAGAACCCAGTTCCTACATTTTAATATAAAATTGATTTTATTAAACACAACTATGCTACATTTTATCTCTGGGACCCTTAGGATGACAAATCAGAGCAAGATTACTGAATGTAAGTACATGATTTACCTTCAGAGGTGAATGTATAAAATCAGTTGCCGTGATACGTTTTTTGTTGTTGTGCACTCTCCTCAAACAATAGCATGGCATTCTTTCACTGTAATTGCTACTGTAAATTGGACAGTGCAGTTAGATTAACAAGAATTTAAGCTTTCTGCCCATATTAGACATGTCTATGTCCTGGAAGGTTTGCTGTTACTTACAACAGTCATGCTAATCACATTAGAGCGCGTTAGCTCAACCGTCCCGTATACTGGACACCTATCCCGTAGAGGTTAACATTAGTTGCATTGCTAGAATAGAAAATGATACTGTTACCATTACATGATATGTTACAGTGAGACAGAATGTTCTGTACAGTATTTTCATTTGGATTTTAATATTATATTTCTATGTACAGTAGTAATACTGCATTATCTTTCCAGAACTCATTGCTGGGGATCACATTACTCCTGTAAAGCCCAGAGTCATCTGTACAGAAGGAGAATCTGTGACACTGAGTTGCTCATATGATACAAGCAGTGATAATATTCTGCTTTATTGGTACCAGCAGTACCCTAACCAGGCTCTTCAGTTTCTAATGGTTAAGGTGCCACATAAAGTACCAGTTAACATTCCTCTGATAGTTGATATAAATCCACAAAGTATAGCATCTGAACTGGTCATAAAACATCTAACCCTGGCAGACACCGCTCTCTACTACTGTGCTTTTGGGAATGAAAGGAAGGTGCTTACATTTTTCTGAGAAGCTGTACAAAAACCTAAACCTGGATAATTATTTGATTCTCCCATCTTGATGGAAACTGTTTCCAGACCATCATTTTAAATCAGATACACTCAAGATGTTTTTAGGCTACCAGAGTGATTGTGGTTATACCTGTAAATGTCCTCTCTCCTTTCAAGAGTGATTAGTACAGCAGCCTATCAACAACTGCACTAGTGTAGAGAATTGAACCTCTGTAGTGGGTGTGACATTGGTCTGTCAGCTAGTGTGACACACAGTAACACACAGAGGAACACTTTCAGAGGAGAGTGAATGCATGCAAACATCCGTCTGAAGATGGTGAAATCAAAGCATTTGAAAATAAATGTATCTTCCTATTATTCATTCACTTCAGAAGATCCTCTGAAAAATGAGTTGTGTTGTGTTTAGAGGAGGAGCTAGTATGAGAATGAAAAGGAGAGACTCAAAATGGCATGAAGGTCTTTCCTCAGTGCATTGTAAGCTTGTCTCTCTAACATTAACCATGCTGTGCTGGTTCAACCTGTACTTTTTAACATTTGTGGGCAAGTAAAATACATTTAACAGTCATGATAATGTGTCATTACTTCTTTACAAGCTTGGAAAAACAACACACAAGCTTTGAAAGGACAAATATAACTTATATTTCACATGTCAGTTTTCTGCAGGTGATAGTTGATAGTTGTGGGGATGGAATTTACTCCAACAGTCTTGAGAAGGATGTGATACATGGTGGCAGTGTCAAGCTTTCCTGCAACTACACAGTATCTGGTGGAGGCAGTGTCTTATGGTATCACCAATATCCCAATTCCTCCTCCTTATCTCAGTGTAATCAGCATCTGCTGAGACAATAGTTACTGCAGATCCACCGTATCCTCGACTGTCAGTTAACGTTGACAAAGTGGCTGAACGTGTGGATCTGGAGATCTCCTCTGCTAAAGTGGCAGACTCTGCTCTGTACTATTGTGCTTTGAGGCCCACAGTGACAGGAAAACCAGAAACACTACAAATACCTTCCTGTAATAAAGTCCTACTAGTAAACACCATGTAATAGGCAAGCAGCTGCAAACAAATGATCAGAGATCATGTTCATGATTATCCATCAATAATTCTGATGTAATGTGTGTCCATTTACTGAATAGGAGTAGCTAAGATGAGAGGTGGAGAGATGATTCTCCTCTAACTGACTGGAACAGTGGGATGTCTTCAGTTCTGCCTCCTGATAACTCACTGTTACACCCATCACCATGTTTCTCTATCCAGTGTTTCTCCTCTCTGCACTTGTTGGTGAGTATTAGTCTGACATTACATACTTCTAGTTTATTCAAGGTAACTGTCAAGTGTCATTTGAAAATAGCACTTCGTAGAAGAAATGTAAATTACTGATTATAATTTCCCATGAACTGAAAATGTTAATCTAAACGTAACTTTATTACAGGAGGAAGTTATAAAAATGTCATAAAACCAACTTCAGAGACAGAACATGGCATGGAGGGGAGCAGTGTTACACTGTCTTGCAACTACTCTGGCTCAGTAGAAAATCTTCTATGGTATCGGTAATTTCCCAGATCAGCACCCCAATTCCTCCTCTACACTACAATCTCCTTAAAACCCTCAGTAATAAGAGCTAAACCTGAAGACCCTTGACTGTCTGTTAATCTGAATGAAGAGAGAACAAATGGCTCTGAGATACAAATAATATTACTACACAGATCATACACGTAACGTTAGTTAGCTAGCCAGCCAGCAAACGTTAGCTAGCTAGCTAACAGTACACTTTAACTTGAAATCAAAACAACTTTCTGACAAAATTAGAAACGTGTAATATCTGAAAATTTAGCTAGGTAGACTCTCTTACCCGTATACATGGATGGACGCTTCTCCCTCTCTGTCATGGATGCCATGGTTGCCCTTAGTTTGAACATGTAATCCGGAGACGTGTTTTATACAACAGCCTTCTGTGTGTTCTCTTTTCGACCCCGTCTGCATATTTGCAATTTTCGCTCTCCTTAGCTATCATGCTCTATTTCCACTGATTTCAAAACTCGGTCCTCCAGAAAGTGGAGAGCAACACTTATGCAGTTCTACTACATGATATCTTTCAAAAAAGCCACGTTAGAAAGGATTACCTACACATACTGACAAGCTCATGTTATGGACAGAAGCGTGCTACATAGCAGACCAATCCGAACTCATCTCTTGGCATGTCCAGCCCACTCATTATCTCAGCCAATCATGGCTAGTGGGAAGGTTGCAGTCTTTTTCCGTGGCTAAACCAACTAAGCTCGTAATTTAACAATTGTATTCGTATTTACAGATTACATACAAGTTTGCTATTAAGGCATATGAAAGTTCACATGTTCCAGAAGGCATTTCCGCCCAAACATAGTATGTTCAAATGGAGCTCCTGTGAAGTAGTGACGAGTGACATACGCCTAGTTTCCTGAAACAAGTCACAAATGAGAGGAGAGGAGAGGAGAGGAGAGGAGAGGAGAGGAGAGGAGAGGAGAGGAGAGGAGAGGAGAGGAGAGGAGAGGAGAGGAGAGGAGAGGAGAGGAGAGGAGAGGAGAGGAGAGGAGAGGAGAGGAGAGGTTGAGCATTTTTATAGCAACTGTACTTTGTGGTGGAGCTTGTAGGTAAACAAAGCAGAAATGATCAACTGTTCTTTTTTACAGGTACAAGTATTGAAGACATAGTTACTCCAGACAGAGATGTAGTGGATGTTATGGAGGGTAGTAGTGTTAAACTCTCCTGTCGATTCAACAGCAAGTTAAACAACAGTGACAGGAAACCCAGTGAGGCCCACAGTGACAGGAAACCCAGCAACACTAGAAAAACAGACAATACAAACACAGATAAGTTGCAGTGGTTAGACGGCACAAGCGGGGAGCCCAGCCAAGAGCGATTTGCAGTAGTCCAGACGGGAAAGGACAAGTGCCTGAATTAGGACCTTTGCCGCTTCCTGTGTGAGGAAGGGTCGTACTATACGGATGTTGTAAAGCAAGAACTTGCAGGAGCGAGTCACTACTTTGATATTTGCAGAGAACAACAGGGTGTTGTCAAGGGTCACGCCAAGGTTCTTTGCACTCTGGGAGGGGGACACTGTGGAGATGTCAACCGTGATGGAGAGGTCTTTGAGCGGTCAGGCCTTTCCCAGGAGGAAGAGCAGTTCTGTCTTGTCGAGGTTGAGCTTGACTGAACATTCTCTCATATAAATGTATCTGAATTGATGCAATCTTTATGGTCATTTAGGAAACCAAACCTTCATCACCACCACCACACTTCATTAAAAGCCAGCATTTAAATGGGTTTTATGTCATAACCTGGGCATAGGTGCCAGTCCTGATCCTGGGATTGCACTGCTGCGACCCTGTGCTCCTCTCAATTGTGTGTGTGAGATGTGATATCTGGGGGAGTTGACTAATGCGAGCAGAAGAGACATTTCCGTTGTTCGCTGTAACATGGACAATAAAGTTGTATAGGGAGGAGCTACGAAGATCCTGTTCAAACCGTAAATATGATTACAGAATACATATTTATGTGAATTAGTTGGTCCATCATACAGGAGATGAATGATGATGTTACTTGGTTTAACCTGGATGTTCTCTACATTTTGTACAGGTGAGCCTTACAACATTTTTTAATTGAGCCCGTATTGTTGATGGAAATTAAGATTGACTTGCAATTGATTTCGTTTCTATATTCTCTTTACAGAACAGATTTCTGGGGATCACATTACTCCTGTAAGGGATGAAGTCATGAGTACAGAGGGAAAACCTGTGACTCTGAGCTGCTCATATGATATAACCAGCAATTATCCTATGCTTTAATGGTACAGGCAATATCCTAACCAGGCTCCTCAGTTTCTACTGAATAAAGGTGCCAGATCAATTATCTGGGAACATATCCCTGATAAGAGACATACATCCAAAACATCTCAGTCACCAACTGAACTGGTCTTAACAAGTCTAACCCTGGCAGACACAGCTCTCTACTACTATGCTCTCAGAGATTGTTATGACCAGTATTGTTATACCCAGTGATACAATGTGTATAAGATGCTGTACAAATACATGCACACCAAAAATGCTTTGATGAAGCGGGGATCAAATTTGAACGTCAAACCACAATTTCATATCATAATGGCAGAGGTTGAGATCAGAGAATTGCTGTCACAACTGTACTGTGTGCAATCTAGTGTTTGTCTGTCTTCCTATTCAACGCACTGTGAGAAATATGTATTCTTCACTCTTCAATCAGTAGTATTCAATTCCACTTAGACAGGTTTTTTTTTAAATAGTGGTTGGAAAAGCACTCGGGAATATGACAATGTAACAATGTTATTGCTTATAGTTGTCCCTATTCACAATTCACACTGCTTTGTGGTGTAGTATGAAAGTCTCCTGAAGGGGGCAACCTAACAAAGCACACACAACTGAATAAGAGGATGCCATACAGACAGACACCTCCCCATAGTCTACTACTGCATGTAATACAGAACAACATGACGCATCAACAGTAGGACAGAGGGTGTCAAAGCTCTGTGATAGATAGATCAGCATTGTTCTGCTCCTTACCTTTTACACTTCAAACTGACTGACTAGTCATGAGAAACTGGCTGATCCTGCATGTTCTGGCTGCATGCTGCTTTGGTATAACATCACTCTGTTCATCTGTCTCTTTCTGTGCATTTGTTCATTTTATTTATATACATTATTGTTATATGTTGTGAAGATATATTTATCTTTCTTTTCAGGGTGCAGAGGAGAAGACAATGTAGCACAGCCAACAGAAAATGTAATGGTCATAGAAGGACAACAGACAACACTTACTTGTCTATATGAAACAACTGATCGATTGCCATGTCTCTTTTGGTACAAACAACAAGCAAATGGCAAGCCCATGTTTATGCTGAGAAAGGATACGTTTGGAGTTGGGGAAACTGCTGCTGAGTTCAAGGAGAGATTTCATGCCCGTCTGAATATCACAGCAAAATCTGTCCCCTTGTCGATCCAGAGGTTGCAGCTGTCTGACTCTGCTGTGTACTACTGTGCTCTGAGGCCCACTGTGACAACAGGATATACAGCCCCCTTACAAAAACTATCGTTTTTTCATGTGCCCATAGAAACATACAGTACCACCGAAAAGTTGGGACCAAAGCACAATATGTATTTCAATATACTTTATGTACAGTAGTAGACCTGAATTAGATACTCTGTAGGATACATGAGTGTTTGTACCTGAATTATAATAGAATATGTGTACGTTTTTAAACTCTTTTTTTCAGATAAATTAATCATACTCACTTCGTAAGTAATTTCATGTGATCTAGACGTGTAGGTTTTACACTTTGTCTATTGTACTGCAAAGAGTGCTAATATAATATTGACAAGGAAATATTGACCCATACATTTCCATTCAATCTTTCCTCTATCTGAACAGGCTCCTCCTTCATGTCTGTCAGTTGATGGTGATATACAGGCTGAGATGGACATGGAAGAGAGAGAGAGGATCTCTACCTCTTACTGTAACTCACAGTCACTCTCTGTGTGTTCTGCATAACCATGGTGCTCTGTCTGATCATTTGGCTGGTTCTTGCTGTATTGCACTTTGGTATGATGGAACTTTTTCTCTCATTGCTGTCTGACTCTGATGTGTACTACTGAGCCCTGCAGCCAACAGTGTCAGGAACCTTTGCAAACTGTACAAAAACCTAAAACTGAATAAAACTGACATCCCCTAGACATCACCTCATTTTGAATTTCATCATTACCGTGTATAGACAAAACATACTCTACATACACTGAAAATGAGCAATGAAAGAATTTCGATAAACAATAAAAAATACATCATTAAATGTTGAATGTAAAAGTGACAGAAACTCATTAAGGCTATCTGATTGTGTTGCTGATTTTTACTTCAGATTTTAGATTTAAATAGGAAAACAAAATAAACTGTGAATGAATGAATTGCCTCATTTTGAACAAATGAATATCTTGCATATCTTGTATCAAACAATGTTTACCCTATAACATCACTGTAGACAGGTCAGGTCCTTCTGCCAACTCTGTTGTCCTAAAATCAAGAAAATACATGGAGATAAATAACACAGTTTTATCCATTATCCAATAGAGGTAGACTAAGGTAATCATATTTCAGTGCAGCCCTGCATTATGAGGATGCGACAGTGGCATCAAGCAGCAGCAAGAAGTCTGCTGTTACTTCTGCTTATCTGACAACTCTCTGTATTTTGGGGTGGGGCTTCAAAGGTTTGAGAAGAGATGGTCCATTCAAAACTGTATGTTTTACACAAATCTTGCTGTGCTGTGTGTTATCATTTTAACTTCCAGTTTCAGCCACAATGTCAACCCCCACATTTATTTTGCTTTTAGTACTTGCATGTAAGTAATCTACTATAATTAGTCCATTTTTAGTACCGTTATTTTGAATCTAAACTAAGTGTTGATGCGTTGAAAATAGATCTATATCAGAGTAATAATAGAAGAATAACATATTTTGCATCTTGCAGGTGACAGTAATGGTCAGACCTGCTTATCCTGGAAATATTATCCTGCTTATCATGGATGGTGTTGGTTCTACATCACAGGCTCCAGGTCTGGATCCTTGACTGTCATTCAATCTAAATGATGAGAAGAACCGTGTGGATCTTGAGATCTCCTCTGCTGAAGTGACAGACTCTGCTCTGTACTACTGTGCTCTGAGGCCCACAGTGACAGGAAACCCATTAACACTACAATACTGTATAACAACTGTACAGAATCAGGGGATAACAATCCTTGTTGTGAACTGTTTCAGATCTAATTATTTTCTGTCAGTTCCAACTCAGGATTACAACACCTTAACGCTTAAAGAAGTCCACATTATCAGTGCTTCTTCACCCCAATCAATACCATTTAAATCAACAAGATATACAGTATAACTCCCTATCTTCTGTAGAGGGCCTCACCTCAACACTACACAAACCTCTATTTCTCTGAGCAGGTGGCTCCTCCTCCTGACAGTGGAGGTAGTTACAGGGCAGACAGACAGCAGCCATACAGAACATATCACATATCACACCCTGCAGATCACAGTACACTGCATATCACATATCACAGTACATTGCATATCACATATCACAATACACTGCACATCAGACAGTTGAGATGACCCCTGTCCTGTAGCTGCATTTTCTGTCACATACACCATGATGTTGCTCACTTCAATCTTACGGTTTTCATCACTTGTTGGTAGGTAAGGTTTTATGTAAAGTCATTTCCACACTGTCTATTGGCACTATATTATTCTTGAATATTGTTTTGCTTCAATGAAGAAATATGAAGTTCTAGTCATGTTCTGTATTTATTAGTCTTCATGTGTAATTTCTTCTCCTTCACAGGTGATACTTCAGAGGATGATATTACTCCAACCAGCCCTGAGGAGTACTTTATGGAGGGTAGCAGAGTTAAGCTCTCCTGTAACTATACAGTAATAGCAGATAGTCTGCTGTGGTACAGACAGTACTCTGGATCAGGTCTCCAATTCCTTTACCTCGTAACAACTACCAATAAGCCACATGAAGTGAAAGGTGATCAACAAGACCTTCAACTATCTGTTACATTGAACAAGGAGAGAACCCGTGTGGATCTGGAGATCTTCTCTGCTGAGGTAACAGACTTTGCTCTGTATTCTGTGCTCTGAGGCCCACAGTGACAGGAAAGCCAGAACCACTTCACAAAAACACAGTTCATTTTAATACCATTCACAACACAATGATAAGAGCCTATAAACCAGCTATTTCCTGTCTGGGTGAGGTACATCCCCTTTCTCTCTGCAGAAAACTCTCAGCAGCAAGCACTGCAGCAACATAATCCAGTAACCAAGGCAGAGATCTGATCTGGTATTTCTATGTTCCACATGGAGAACTCTCTGATACTTGTTCTCATTCTAGCCTCAGGTAAACAATGTTTAACATCATGTTTCATATAATGCTGTGATCTATAATTATAAGTTTCTTGTTCCTTTTTCTTTGTTAATTTATAATTACTGTTACTAAATTTCCACCCCAATTTCTACAGCATGTAGCTCTCACACTTCGTTACAATTTGACTGTTCCTACTTTACAGGACATATTGCTGGAGATCACATTACTACTGTAAAGAATGAAGTCATCAGTACAGAGGAAGAACTTGTGACTCTGAGCTGCTCATATAATACAAGCAGTGAATATCCTCGGCTTTACTGGTACCGGCATTATCCTAACCAGGCTCCTCAGTTTCTACTGTATAAAGGTGCCAGATCAAGTACCTCGGTACATATCCCTGGTAAGAGATATACATCCAAAACGTCTCAGACATCAACGGAACTGGTTATAACAAGCCTAACCCTGGCAGACACAGCTCTCTACTACTGTGCTCTCAGAGATTATACCCAGTGATACAAAGTGTATCAGACCCTGTACAAAAACCTGCAGACCAAAATGCTTTGTTGAAGTGGAAATCATAATTAAACATCAACCACATTTGATGTCATAATGGCAGAAGTTGAAATCAGAGAACTGTGGTCACACCTTTGCTGTGTGCAATCACCAGATGGTCTAGTGTTTCTCTGTCTTCATATTCAATGAACTGTGAGAAATATGTATTCTTCACTCTTCAATCAGTAGTCTTCAATTCCACTTAGACAGTTTTTTAAAAGTTTTATAGTGGTTGGAAAAGCACTTGGGAATATGACAGCGTAACAATATTATTAGTTATAGTTGGCACTATTCACAAGTCACATTGCTGGTGGTGTAGTATGAAAGTCAACCTGAAGGGGGCAACCTAACAAAGAACACACAACCTGAATAAGAGGATGCCATACAGACAGACACCTCCCCACGGTCTACTACTGCATGTAATACAGAACAACATGAAGCATCAACAGTAGGACAGAGGGTGTCAAAGCTCTGTGATAGATAGATCAGCATTGTTCTGCTCCTTACCTTTTACACTTCAAACTGACTGACTAGTCATGAGAAACTGGCTGATCCTGCATGTTCTGGCTGCATGCTGCTTTAGTATAACATCACTCTGTTCATCTGTCTCTTTCTGTGTATTTGATCATTTTATTTATATACATTATTATTATATGTTGTGAAGATGGTAGTGCCAAGGTAGTGGGTTCGATCCCCGGGACCACCCATACACAAAAAAAAAATGTATGCACGCATGACTGTAAGTCGCTTTGGATAAAAGCGTCTGCTAAATGGCATATTATATTATATTATAAGATATATTTATCTTTCTTTTCAGGGTGCAGAGCAGAAGAGAGTGTCACACAGCCAAAAAGGACAACCAAAAACACTCACTTGTCTATTCGATACAACTGCTAAATTACCATATCTATTCTATTACAAACACCTAGCAAATGTCAACACCATGTTTATGCTGAGAAGGGATATGTTTTCACCAGGGAAAACTGATGCTGAATTCAAGGAGAGATTTCATGCCCGTCTGAAAGTCACCGCAAAATTAGTCCCCTTGACAATCCAGAGGGTGCAGCTGTCTGACTCTGCTGTGTACTACTGTGCTTTGAGGCCCACTGTGACAACAGGATATACAGCCCCCCTACAAAAACGAGTGTATCCTTAGCACTAGTGTAGAAAAAAATGCAAGCCTTACTTCTGTGGTGGGTGTGACATAAGCAGGGCTGTACACCTCACATAGTGACACACAGAATAACATTTCAGAGGAGAGTGAATGCATGCAAACATCAGTCTGAAGATGGAGATATCAATCAGTGTATTGATCATTCTGATTATGACTACAGGTAAACAATACCTAAAATGCCTCCTTGCATCCTTATAATCAGATTATTATTATGGTATTGGTAGGAAAACAATGATGAAGTAAAGTCATTTAAATGTGAATAATAAGCATGTGTTTCCAATCAGCTTTATTATCTATTTTTCCTCTGCAGGAATGGTATCTGGAGCTAGTGTGACTCCTGACAAGGAGGAGTACACCCCCACTGAGGGATCATCAGTGACTCTGAGCTGTAAATATGAAACAAGCAGGGATTATATTTACCTTTACTGGTACCGGCATTATTCTAACCAGGCTCCTCAGTTTCTACTTTATAAAGGTGCCAGATCATACAGCGGTGAACATATCCCTGATAAGAGATATAAATCCACAACGTCTCGGACATCAACTGAACTGGTCATAACAAGACTAACCCTGGCAGACACAGCTCTCTACTACTGTGCTCTCAGTGATTATACCCAGTGAAACAAAGTCTATAAGACGTTGTACAAAAACCTACAGACCAGAAATGCTTTGATGAAGTGGAAATCATAATTAAACATCAACCACATTCAATGTTATAATTGCAGAGGTTGAGATCAGAGAATTGTGGTCACACCTTTGCTGTGTGCAATCACCAGGTGGTCTAGTGTTTCTCTGTCTTCATATTCAATGAACTGTAAGAAAGATGTATATGTCAATTTCTAGTCTTCAATTTCAGTTAGACAGGTATTTTAATATTGGTTGGAAAAGCACTTGGGAATATGACAAAGTACAATAATGTTATTGTTTGTAGTTACTCCTCCTCACAATTTACACAGCTTGGGCTGTAATGGAACAGGTTAAGAGCTTCAAGTTCCTTGGTGTCCACAATACCAACAAACTATCATGGTCCAAACACACCAAGACAGACGTGAAGAGGGCACGACAAAGCCTATTCCCCCAATTCCCCCTAAGGAGACTGAAAAGATTTGGCATGGGTCCTCAGATCCTCAAAAAGTTATACAGCTGCACAATCGAGAGCATCCTGATTGGTTGCATCACTTCCTGGTATGGCAACTGTTCGGCCTCCGACCGCAAGGCACTACAGAGGGTAGTGCGTACGGCCCAGTACATCACTGGGGCCAAGCTTCCTGCCATCCAGGACCTCTATACCAGGCGGTGTCAGAGGAAGGCCCTACAAATTGTCAAAGACTCCAGCCACCCTAGTCATAGACTGTTCTCTCTGCTACCGCAGGGCAAGCGGTACCGGAGCGCAAAGTCTAGGTCCAAAAGGCTTCTTAACAGCTTCTACCCCCATGCCATAAGACTCCTGAACAGCTAATCATGGCTACCTAAACTTTTGCATTGTCCCCCTCACCCCACCCCACCCCACCCCATCTTTTACACTGCTGCTGCTCTGTTTATTATCTATGCATAGTCACTTTAACTCTACCCACATGTACATATTACCTCAATTACCTCGACTAACCAGTGCCCCCGCACATTGACTCTGTACCGGTACCCCCTGTATATAGCCTCCCTTCTGTTATTTTATTTTACTGCTGCTCTTTAATTATAATTATTATTATAATTATTATCTATTTTTTACTCAACACTTTTTTTCTTAAAACTGCATTGTTGGTTAAGGGCTTGTAAGTAAGCATTTCACTGTAAGGTCCACACCTGTTGTATTCGGCACATATGGCGAATACAATTTGATTTGATTTGATTTTGGTGGTGTAGTATGAAAGTCAGCCTGAAGGGGACAACCTAACAAAGCACACGATGTCAAAGCTCTGTGATAGATAGATCAGCATTGTTCTGCTCCTTACCTTTTACACTTCAAACTGACTGACTAGTCATGAGAAACTGGCTGATCCTGCATGTTCTGGCTGCATGCTGCTTTGGTATAACATCACTCTGTTCATCTGTCTCTTTCTGTGCATTTATTCATTTTATTTATATACATTATTATATGTTGTGAAGATATATTTATCTTTCTTTTCAGGTTGCAGAGCAGAAGACAATGTAACACAGCCAACAGAAGATGTAATGGCCGTAGAAGGTCAACCAACAACAGTCACTTGTCTATTTGATACAACTGATCAATCACCATATCTCTTCTGGTACAAACAACAAACAAATAGCAACCCCATGTTTATGTTGAGAAGGGATACGTTTTCACCTGGAGACACTACTACTGAGTTCAAGGAGAGATTTGATGCCAGTCTGAATTTCACAGCAAAGTCAGTTCCCTTGACGATCCAGAGGTTGCAGCTGTCTGACTCTGCTGTGTACTACTGTGCTCTGAGGCCCACTGTGACATCAGGATATACAGTCCCCTTACAAAAACTATTCGGTTCAGATGTGAACATTCAGTACTACTGAAAATGTGGGACCCAAAACAAAAAGTGTATTTCAATATACTTTATGTACATTAGTAGACCTGAATTAGATACTCTGTAGGCTACATGAGTGTTTGTACCTGAATTATAATAGAATAACTGTACCTTTTCAAAACAAAAACAAAAAATGTTTGTCATACTCACATCATGGAACATTTATGCAATTGACAATTGCTTTAAGCTACTTTTCATTTCATGTGAGCTTGACGTAAGCTTTTCACTTTGTCTAATATACTGCAGAGAGTGGGAATATCTAATGTTGCCAGACACAATATTGACCCATACATTTTTATACAATCTTTCCTCTCTCTGAACAGGCTCCTCCTTCATGTCTGTCAGTTGATGGTGATATACAGGCTGAGATGGACATGGAAGAGAGAGAGAGGATCTCTACCTCTTACTGTAACTCACAGTCACTCTCTGTGTGTTCTGCATAACCATGGTACTCTGTCTGATCATCTGGCTGGTTCTTGCTGTATTGTGCTTCGGTATGAAGGAACCTTTTCTCTCATTTGTATATCTCATTATTTAACTAATTTTAACTATAGTTTTATCATTTCTATAATCTTAAAATTATCACTCAGTCTTTATTTTTTCCCAGAGTGCACAGGAGACAATGTGCAACAGCAACCAGGAGGTGTGATTGCTACAGAAGGAGGACTGGTAACACTGAGTTGTAAATGTAGCACAACCAGTGATAATAATGTATATCTATATTGGTACAAACAAGAAGCAAATTACTTCCCTAACATATGCTGACCCGTTATTCTTTTGGATCTGGAGACAACGCTGCAGGGTTCAAGGAGAGGTTTGATGCAAGTCTAAATGGCAAGAAACAATCAGTACCCTTGATGATCTGGAGGGTGCAGCTGTCTGACTCTGCTCTGTACTACTGTGCCCTGCAGCCCACAGTGACAGGAAACCTGTGCACACTGTACAAACATCTGGAAAGAAAACTGACATCCCCTAGACATCCCCTCATTTTCTATTTCAACATTACCTTGCATAGACAAAACACACATACACAGAAAATGAGCAATGAAAGATTTTCAATGAATACTAAAAATTAACATAAATATGGAAAAGTGACAGAAATGTATTAAGGCCATCTGATTGTGTTGCTTATATATACTTTAGATTCTAGATTTAAATTAGAAAATAAAAGAAATGTAATGAATGAATGCCTCATGTTGAAAAAATGCATCAAGCAACTCTGTTGCCCTAAAATCAAGAAAATAAATGAAGATAAATAACACAGTTTTACAATATCCAATAGATGGAGACTAAGGTAATCATATTTCAGTCCAAACCTGCATTTTGAGGATGTGACAGTGGCATCAAGCAGCAGCAAGAAGTCTGCTGTTACTTCTGCTCATCTGACAACTCTCTGTATTTTAAGGGTGGGGCTTCAAAGGTTTGATAACAGATGGTCCATTCAAAACTAGAAGGAGGAGGATGTTTTTTTTAGTATACACAAATCTTGTTGTTCTGTGTGTTATCATTTTAACTTCCAGTTTCAGCCACAATGTCAACCCCCACATTTATTTTGCTTTTAGTACTTGCATGTAAGTAATCTACTATAATCTGTAAAAAAATATATGTTTTATGTTGAATCGAAACAAAGATTTTATGCGTTGAAAATAGATCTATAACAGAGTAATAATAGAAGAATAACATATTTTGATCTCTTGCAGGTGACAGTAATGGTCAGACCATTGAGCCAATCAGAGAGGAGGTGTATGTTCCAGCAGGTAGCAATATTACACTTTCATGCCCCTACTCATCTGCAGTCTCTCTTCAATGGTATCTCCAGGACCCTGGATCAGCTCCTCAGTATATCCTGCTTATCCTGCATGATGTTGGGTCTCCATCACGGGCTCCAGGTCTGGATCCTAGACTGTCAGTCAAACTAAATGATGAGAAGACCCGTGTGGATCTGGAGATCTCCTCTGCTAAAGAGAAAGACTCTGCTATGTACTACTGTGGACTGACGCCCACAGTGAAAGGAAACCTACATACGCTGTACAAAAACCTAACCTGACACATTCTATAGTTACATGACATGACCTACAGGAGATGGTGCATCTCAAGGTTTTTATTTTTAACAGGAAACTTGGTGGGTGTGTTTAAAAACCTATGTAAAGAGGAGGAGCAACATTGTATATGCCTACTTATCATTTCAAAGTCATAGCAGTGTTTTGGCTTTGCTGTTTTCTAAATAACACATTCATTTCTGATCTCTAACATGGACCATGATGCTACTCTGTTACATTCTACTGATTTCAGCCCTTGTAGGTGATACATTAGAGAATGACATCACTCCAACCAGCCCTGAGGAGTATTATTTAGAGGGTAGCAGAGTTAAGATCTCCTGTTACTATATAGTAAAATCAGACTTTCTGCTCTGGCACAGACAGTACTCTGGATCAGCATACCAATTCCTTCTCTACACTACAGTCACCTCAAAGCCCTCTGTAATACGAGCTAAAACTGAAGACCCCCGACTCTATGTTAATCTGAATAAAGAGAGAACCTGTGTGGATCTGGACATCTCCTCTGCTGAAGTGACAGACTCTGCTCTGTACTACTGTGCCCTGAGATCCACAGTGACAGAAAACCCAGAAACACTTTACAACAACTGTACAGAATCAGGGGATAACAATCCTTGTTGTGAACTGTTTCAGATCTAATTATTATCTGTCAGTTCCAACTCAGGATTACAACACCTGAACGCTTAAAGAAGTCCACATTATCAGTCCTTCTTCACCCCAATCAATACCATTTAAATCAACAAGATATACAGTATAACTCCCTGTCTTCTGTAGAGGGCCTCACCTCAACACTACACAAACCTCTATTTCTCTGAGCAGGTGGCTCCTCCTCCTGACAGTGGAGGTATTTGCAGTGCAGAGAGACAGCAGCCATACAGTACATATCACATATCACATCCTGCAGATCACAGTACACTGCATATCACATATCACAATAAACTGCATATCAGACAGTTGAGATGACCCCTGTCCTGTAGCTGCATTTTCTGTCACATACACCATGATGTTGCTCACTTTAATCTTACTGTTTTCAGCACTTGTTGGTAAGTAAGGTTTTATAAAAAGTAATTTCCATACTGTCTAATGTCACTATTTTAGTCTTGAATATTGTTGTGCTTCAATGATGAAATCTGAAGTTCTAGTCATGTTCTGTATTTATTAGTCTTCATGTGTAATTTCTTCTCCTTCACAGGTGATACTTTAGAGGATGATATTACCCCAACCAGCCCTGAAGATAATTATTTAGAGGGTAGCAGAGTTAAGCTCTCCTGTAACTATACAGTAAAAGCAGATAGTCTGCTGTGGTACAGACAGTACTCTGGATCAGGTCTCCAATTCCTTTACCTCATAACAACTACCAATAGGCCATATGAAGTGAGAGGTGATCCACAAGACCTTCAACTATCTGTTACATTGAACAAGGAGAGAACCCGTGTGGATCTGGAGATCTCCTCTGCTGAAGTTACAGATTCTGCTCTGTACTACTGCGCCCTGAAGCCCACAGTGACAGGAAACCCAGAACCACTGTACAAAAACCTGACTGCTCCTGATAAACTCTTATGCATATTTTAGGGCAGGGGTGGGGCTTACTACTGTAGGTTCAAGAACACAAATTCTCCAATAAAAAACTGTGTTGGATTTCACTCCAACATATAACCTCAGCTACAATATGATGGTTCTCTACACAGTTGTTTTACTGTCTGCACTGACAGCTTAGTAAATTACTGCATTCCTGTTTAGGCTAATGCATAGTTTATCTGTATTATTGGATTTTAGAGTAAACACCAAGATCTTTCCTAATTTCAAATACATCTTCTTTGGGATTTATCCATTACCTCTTCACATTTGTAGGTGACAGTTGTCAGCAGACCATCCAGCCAAACCAACATGAAGTGTATGGAGAGGAGGGTAGTAATGTTCAGCTTTCCTGCAACTACTCCTCATCATACAGTGTACTGTGGTATAAACAGTATCCAGGATCAGCTCCCCAATTCCTCCTCTTCATCCACCATGCCTCTAGGACTGTACTGAGAGCTAAACCTCCCTACCCTCACCTCACTGTTATACTGAATAAGGAGAGAACCCGTGTGGATCTAGAGATCTCCTCTGCTGAAGTGACAGACTCTGCTCTGTACTACTATGCTGTGTTATCAACAGGGACACATAACTCACTGACTCAGCACTCAGTAGAATACAGACCTGTCTCCTGTCAGTTAGTTAGAGATTTACATGCATCTGATGTATTTTGTTTGATCTATCAGTTTGTGGTTTTACAAACATCTGCTATCTTTTCTTTGACCACAGAGCCATCAAATGGAGTTTTGTGCATAAATCATTTGTAAACTGCTTTCAAGTGAATATAAAACATTGTTGTTTGATTCAACATTGTCAGCAGGAGGAGCCAGAGTATAAAACTCAGGATCAGATTATGAATCCTCTAGATAAGACATGATACTACCATGAAGATCATAGCCAGTTGATGCTGTGCTTTTCATCAGCAACTGGTGCCTATTCTACACATCCTGCCATCTACAATGGTGTTCTGTTCACTTTTACTCTTATTTGACTTGATATGTAACTAATTACATTTTGATTTAACCTGAGTGTGATTATGTTAAGGTGTATTTATTTTTCTAAATCGAAGATTATAAAGATAATACATGATATGAGGACGCATGTTTCTAACTTTGAAAACATTTTGTCTTTAAACTGCATTTGAAATTAATTCAATCTTCAATGTGTGTGTAGAGTATTACATAATATATAATATTATGTTTTACAGGTCTCAGTTCTGAACAGGTATTAACACCCTACACTGATGTAGAAGTGGCTTCAGAAAGGGACAGAGTTACTCTCTCTTGTAACTACACCTCTGATGTCACTCTTCAATGGTATCGGCAATATCCCAAATCAACACCGCAGTTACTGGTTATGGAGTATGTGGATAATACACCAGGGTTCACTCTTAATCATGACAAAAATACCAAAGGTGTGGTTCTGGAGATCTCCTCTGCTGAAGTGACAGACTCTGCTCAGAAACACTGTTCAAAAATCTACAGTATAACATCCAATTAAGGGGAGGGAGTTATCAACAAGCACATCAACGAATATGTCTAAAACACTAAACCCCTCTTTACTAGCCATTACCCTAACCCTAACCCTAGCTTCATGTCCACACCCCGGATCAACCCTAACCCTAGCCGTAACCCGAACCATAACCCTAACCGAGTGGCGATTTTAGCATATAAATCAAACTAAAATATATATTTTTAGATGTACAGTGCTATGAAAAAGTATTTGCCCCCTTTCTAATTGTCTCTACTTTTGCATATTTGTGATACTGAATGTTATCAGATCTTCAACCAAATCCTAATATTAGATAAAGGGAACATAAGTGAACAAATAACACAACAATTACATATTTATTTCATTTATTTCATCAACAAAGTTATGCAACACCCAATTCCCCTGCTGCGCTTCAGCTTCAGCTCACAGACGGATGGTCTGGCATTCTCCTGTAGAATTCTCTGATACAGAGCAGAATTCATGGTTCCTTCTATTATTGTTTAGTGTTGTGTTGTGTAATGGCTTGGCTGACATACAGTGCTATGAAAAAGCACTGTAGTCTCCCGAGTGGCGCAGTGGTCTAAGGCACTGCATCGCAGTGCTAGCTGTGCCACTAGAGATCCTGGTTCGAATCCAGGCTCTGTCGTAGCCGGCCGCGACCGGGAGACCCATGGGGCGGCGCACAATTGGCCCAGCGTCGTCCAGGGTAGGGGAGGGAATGGCCGGCAGGGGATGTTGGTAGAGCATGGCGTTTGCAACGCCAGGGTTGTGGGTTCGATAAAATAATGTATGTGCTAACTGTAAGTCGCTCTGTATAAGAGCGTCTGCTAAATGACTAAAATGTAAATGTAAATGTAAATTAAGGCAAGTCGTCCAGGTCCTGAGGCAGCAAAGCATCCCCAAACCATCACACCACCACCACCATGCGTGACCTTTGGTATGATGTTCTTACTGTGGAATGCAGAGTTTGGTTTTCGCCAGTTTGGAGATACTTTGCTGCCTCAGGACTTGGACGACTTGCCTTAATAGAAGGAACCATGAATTCTGCTCTGTATCAGAGAATTCTACAGGAGAATGTCAGACCATCCGTCTGTGAGCTGAAGCTGAAGCGCAGCTGGGTCATGCAGCAAGACAATGATCCAAAACACACAATCAAGTCTACATGAATATTGCTAAAAAGCAACAAATTGGAAGTTTTGGAATGGCCTAGTCAAAGTCCAGACCTAATCCCAATTGAGATGTTGTGGCAGGACTTGAAACGAGCAGTTCATGCTTGAAAACCCACACGTCACTGAGTTAAAGCAGTTCTACATGGAAGAGTGGGCCAAAACTCCAACCAAATGCTTCCTGATCAACAACTACAGGAAGCATTTGGTTGGAGTCATTGCAGCTAAAAGTGGCACAACCAGTTATTGAGTGTAAGGGGGCAATTACTTTTTCACACAGGGGAATTGGGTGTTGCATAACGTTGTTGATGAAATAAATATGTAATTGTTGTGTTATTTGTTCATTTATGTTCCCTTTATCTAATATTAGGGTTTGGTTGAAGATCTGATAACATTCAGTATCACAAATATGCAAAAGTAGAGAAAATTAGAAAGGGGGCAAATACTTTTTCATAGCACTGTATGTCAGCCAAGCCATTACACAACACAACACTAAACAATACATTCATTGCACTATAACGGTGACAAATGGTGCCCACAAACTGTTAGGGCCAACAGAAAGTTGTCCCAACAGCAGAGCCTTCTTTTCAGCACCATGGAGTGACTCCTTACCACCACTACACCTGGCTATCACGGAGCCATGTCTGGCAGCGAAACAGTTAATTCAGCCTCATTTACTGCTTTTTTTTTTAACATAGCTGATATGGCTGACTTGCTTATTAAACAAATGTGCTTCTACTGACAATTGAGATGTACAAACTATGGCATAAGGGAACGATGAGCGGATAAGAGGCAATCATTAATTTTGATTAAGACATTAATGAGCGAGCTAAGACACATGTAGTCAATATAACTATTTGTTCAGCACTTTTGAAATGTACAGCGACAGAATTCAGAGCATAGGCCGTTCTTACAGTATTCTCCCTGTACACCAAGTCAGAACCGTAGGACAAATAAAGAGGGCATATATGCAGACAATGAAAGCTCTTACAATATTCGATGATGACATTTCTCTAAAACAGGCTATAGGCTACATGTGCACCACCAAGTCAGAACAGTAGGATAAGTTATGAGGGGGAAAGGGACCCAATTATTAGGGTGAGAAACATGGGCTACTAACAGCTTACTACAAAACATACTGTATACTTAGTATTACTTTCTTAGCTACAGTAAACATATCTCCCTGGCATATTACATAATTTATGCAGCAGCACACCAGAAATGTTTGGACTCACCATTGTGCTGTGCTCACTTGAACAGGAAGGTGGCGGTCCTTCTTGTGGGCAAAAATGTTTCATTAAACTTTGTCTACAAAGTCTGGCATTATCTGGATTTATGGTGCTTTCAAGACAACTGGGAACATGGAAAAAAACAACATTGAATCATGATATCAGTGATCTTCAGGTCAGAGCTCTAGAAAGAGGCCCGAGTTCCCGACTTGGAATTACAAGTTGGATGACCGTTCAAAATGTATTTTCCAGTCGGAGCTTGTTTTATTCAGAGTTCCCAGTTGTCTTGAATTCACTGAAGTCTGAGATTTCCCAGTTCCGAGATTCCAGTTGTTTTGAACGCGGCAGAAGTCATGCTGGATTGACAGCATGGCCAATGTATTCAACCTTTTCTGCCCCATGGTGTTTGTGTGTGAATGTTTATTCTTTTAAGCTTGGAAAAGTGACCCTTAAACCCAGACTTGGACCACACACCCTCTCCACCGAATAGCAGGGGAAGCAAAATAGTGATTACTTTGCAACGCTTGCAGTTAGCCACTGATTCCTTCCAAACCACTCATTGTTGAATTTGCGATTTCCAACTTGTTGTGTAATGTTTATGTCCAATGGCCGATGAGCACCGATACGTTTTATCTATGATTTCTCTTCATATAACAAGGATTGAAAAGGATTTGCCAGTAGATTGTCAATGTGATTCATGATGATGACTGCTTGTCTAGCTTGCTAACTAAGATTTTGAAAGTATGATGTTGACATCAGTCCAAACAAAGCTACCGTAGATATAACGTGATTTGACGTCATTTTATCTGTGGCCAATGACCTTGAGCCTTCTTGGATGGGCACTTCTAACGTAAATCTATGGCAGCATCCAAGGGGGCTTGAACTTTCTAGCTCTGCCTGTATGTTTTGCAGTGACATATTGTCCCTATGAGTGGCAGAACACTGAGCCAATCACGGCACAACTAGAGAAGATTACCAACCCCTACGCTCTGTATTTTCCGCTGGCTGCCCCTCCACCACAGAAAGCAATGAGCTAGGCTGAAACATCTGCATTTTGGAGCTTCCTTACCCAAGAAAGCAAAAAAGAGACCATGTTTGTATGCAGCTTTATTAACTCAATAAAAAATGTTTTACATTGTTTGCACACTGATATGTGACAAATATGAATGCCAAAATAACATGCATAACAAGCAAAAAAAAGATACGATTTTGATTATTTATTATAGAATTTTTTTGGCTAAAGAAAAACAGAATGATGGGTCGCCACTGCCCTAAACCCTAGATCAACCCTAACAATAACCCTAGCTTCATGTCCAGATCAATTATTAATTTCTAACTTTTTTCTTCATAATGCAGTATAACATGAATGAAATGGTATTGTTAAAAATAAATGAATGCATCAATCCTACGATGTACATTAAACAAGGATTTCATGGTACACACAGAAACAAGGTTGGTTGTTCACCACCCCCTGTCTTTGGCAGTAGGTGGAGCTACAACATTTTCGCCAATCTGCAAGACTGAAAGATTGCTGCAGAGAGATATTCAACTCTGCCTATGTTGTGCCAGAGTTTTTTTGATACTGTGTCTATCAGCTATGTTGCTGCTTCATCATTTCTCCTCCTCTCAGTCCTTGTTGGTGAGTGCTGTATTCAATTTGACAGTTTTAATTCCAACTCCAGAATATACACTACTGGTCAAAAGTTTTAGAACACCAACTCATTCAAGGGTTTTTCTTTATTTTTTACTATTTTCTACATTGTAGAATGATTGTGAAGACATCAAAACCATGAAATAACACATATGGAATCATGTAGTAACCAAAAAAAGTGTTAAACAAATCAAAATATATTTTATATTTGAGATTCTTCAAATAGCCACTCTTGGCCTTGATGACAGCGTTGCTCACTCTTAGCATTCTCTCAACCAGCTTCACCTGGAATGCTTTTCCAACAGTATTGAAGGAGTTTCCACATATGCTGAGCATTTGTTGGTTGGCTGCTTTTCCTTCTCTCTGCGGTCCGACTCATCCCAAACCATCTCAATTTGGTTGAGGTCGAGGGACTGTGGAGGCCAGGTCATCTGATGCAGCACTCCATGTGTGTGCCTTGAATTCTAAATAAATCACAGACAGTGTCACCAGCAAAACACCCCCACACCATAACACTTCCTCCTCCATGCTTTACGGTGGGAAATACACATGCGGAGATCATCCGTTCACCCACACCGCGTCTCACAAAGACACGGCGGTTGGAACCAAAAATGTCAAATTTGGACTCCAGACCAAAGGACAAATTTCCACCGGTCAAATGTCCATTGCTCGTGTTTCTTGGCCCATGCAAGTCTCTTCTTATTATTGGTGTCCTTTAGCAGTGGTTGCTTTGCAGCAATTCGACCATGAAGGCCTGATTGACACGGTCCCCTCTGAACATTTGATGTTGAGACGTGTCTGTTACTTGAACTCTGTGAAGCATTTATTTGGGCTGCAATTTCTGAGGCTGGTAACTCTAATGATCTTATCCTCTGCAGCAGAGGTAAATCTTCCATTCCTGTGGCGGTCCTCATGAGAGACAGTTTCATCATAGCGCTTGATGGTTTTTGCGTTGAATGAAATTTTCCAGATTGAATGACCTTCATGTCTTAAAGTGGACTGTTGTTTCTCTTTGCTTATTTTTTTTACCAAATAGGGCTATCTTCTGTATACCCACCCTACCTTGACACAACACAACTGATTGGCTCAAACTCATTAAGAAGGAAAGAAATTCCACAAATTAACTTTTAAGAAGGCACACCTGTTAATTGAAATGCATTCCAGGTGACTACCTCATGATGCTTGTTGAGAGAATGCCAAGAGTGGTGTTTAACACTTCTTGGGTTACTACATGATTCCAGATGTGTTATTTCATAGTTTTGATGTCTTCATTATTATTGTACAATGTAGGAAATAGTAAAAAGAAAGAAAAACCCTTGAATGAGTAGGTGTTCTAAAACTTTGATCGGTAGTGTATATTGATAGTTGTCAAAAAAGCTATTAAAAATAGCAACATGTTTTTCCTCTTCTGACAGGTGGTAGTTTTGAAGATGACATTAATCCCACTAGGTCTATGGTAGATGGTGTGGAAGGTGATTCCATCACACTATCCTGCAGCTACACTGGCTCTGTAAACAATCTACAGTGGCATCATCAGTATCCTAGGTCTGATTCTCATCACCAAATCAGGATATGTCCCTTCTCACATGTCAGCTCAGGTTCATACCAACCGTGTGGATCTGGAGTGCTCCTCTGCTGAAGAGTCTGCTCATCCTTGTTCGACTTCTTTCATTCAACTTTTTCACCCCGGACGGTTTATCTGGACATGGTTCTACAGGACCTCCACCAGCCAAAAAAGCTAAGTAGTAACATTAACTTTATGCCCTCTAATTGCAGTCGCTGTACTCATAAAATGGAGGAGACAATTGTCTTATGGGGAGGATAGCCGAGTTGCAATCCCAGCTTCAGACGCAATCATTAGGCAAGGGCAGTTTAAGTGTAGGAAAGGATGAAACAGCATCTGTGCCACCAGTAAGTTCAGATAGTAGTATTAATCCCCCCGCACAGTCCCAACAATTTTCGCTGGTTGAAAACTGTTTTCTGGCCCTCACCAAAGGTTGGAATTTGTAGATAATTGGCCCTCTTTCTGGGACTCACCCACAAACATGACCAAGCCTGGCCTGCTGGAGGGGTGCTTTCATGTGATCTATCAACATAGACAGGGCACCAACTCCTCTAGCTCCACAATGAGATAGGGTGCATGCCAGGCAGCAGGCTGTTAGCCAGCCTGCCAGCATAGTGGTGTCTGTCACTAGCACAGTTAGTGTAGCCAGCTTAGTTTACCCCATTCGGACCGTGGCTGTGCCTCAATCTAGATTGGGAAAATCTAAACATAGCAGTGTTTGCCTTAGCAATCTCAATGGAATAAAGACCTCCTCCATCCCTGTCATGTTTGAAATAGACTGTGATAATACCTAGGACTACTTAATGTTAGATCCCTCACTTCCAAGGCAGTCATAGTCAATTAACTAATCACTGATCATAAACTTGATGTCGTTGGCCTGACTGAAACATGGCTTAAGCCTGATGAATTTATTGAGTTAATGAGGCCTCTCCTCCTGGTTACACTAGTGACCATATCCCCCGCACATCTCGCAAAGGCATTTTTGACAGCAAATTTCAATTTATAAAAAATAAAATACCTGCTTTTTCATCTTTTGAGGTGCTAGTCATGAAATCTATTCAGCCTACCCCAAGCACTTTTTTATAGCTACTGTTTACAGGCCTCCTGGGCCGTATACAGCATTCCTCACTGAGTTCCCTGAATTCCTATCGGACCTTATAGTCATGGCAGATAATATTCACATTTTTGGTGACTTCAATATTCACATGGAGAAGTCCACACACCCACTCCAAAAGGCTTTCAGAGCCATCATCGACTCAGTGGATTCTATCCAACATGTCTCGGAACCTATGCATTACCACAATCATACCCTGGATCTAGTTTTGTCCCGTGGAATAGATATTGTGGCTCTAAATGTTTTTCCTCATAATTCTGGACTATCCGACCACCATCTTATTACGTTTGCAATCGCAACAAATAATTTGCTTAGACCCCAACCAAGGATTATCAAAAGCTGCGCATTTAATTATCTGACAACCCAAAGATTCCTTGATGCCCTTCCAGACTCCCTCCACCTACCCAAGGTCGTCGGAGTATAAAAATCAGTTAACCATCTAACCAGGGATCTAAACTTAACCTTGTATAATACCCTAGATGCAGTCGCGCCGCTAAAATCAACAACACAACATTTCACAAGAAACTAGCTCCCTGATGCACAGAAAATACCTGATCCCAGAAGCAAGCTTCCAGAAAATTGGAACAAAAATGACGCTCCACCAAATTGGAAGTCCTCCGACTAGCTTGGAAAGACCGTACTGTGCAATATCAAAATACACTAAGGTCATACTCCGAGACCTTAGTGCCGCTTTCAACACCATCGATCACCACATTCTTTTGGAAAGATTGGAAACCGTAATTGGTCTACACAGACAAATTCTTGCCTAGTTTAGATCCTATCTGTCTGAAAGGTATCAGTTCGTCTCTGTGGATAGTTTGTCCTCTGACAAATAAATGGTACATTTCGGTGTTCCTCAAGGTTCCAATCTAGGACCACAATTGTTTTCACTATATATGCTACCTCTTGGTGATGTCATTCGGGAACACAATGTCAACATTCACTGCTATCCAGATGACACAAAGCTGTACATTTCGATGAAGCATGGTGAAACCCCAAAATCTCCTACCGTGGAAGCCTATGTTTCAGATATAAGGAAGTGGATGGCGGCAAATGTTTTACTTTTAAACTAAGACAAAACCGAGATGCTAGTTCTAGGTCCCCAGAAACAAAGAGATCTGCTGTCAGATCTGAAAATTAATCTCAATTAAATCTGTGAAGGACCTCGGCGTTACTCTGGACCCTGATCTCTCCTTTGACGAACATATAAAAAATATTTCAAGAGCAGCCTTTTTTCATTTTCGTAACATTGCAAAAATCTGAAACGTTTAGTCCAAATTTGATGCAAAAAAAATTAGCCAAGCTTTTGTCACTTCAAGATTAGACTACTGCAATGCTCTACTCTCCGGCTACCCGCATAAGGCACTAAATAAACTTAAGCTAGTGCTAAATACGGCTGCTAGAATCTTGACTAGAACTAAAACATTTGATCATATTGCTCCAGTGCTAGCCTCCCTACACTGGCTTCCTGTTAAGGCGAGGGCTGATTTCAAGGTTTTACTGCTAACCTACAAAGTATTACATGGACTTGCTCCTACCTATCTCGCTGATTGCTTCTGCCGTGAATACCTACACGTAGGCTATGGTCAAAAGATGCAGTCCTCTATATTGTTCCTAGAATTTCTAAGCAAACAGCTGGAGGCAGGGCTTTCTCCTATAGATCTACATTTTTATGGAATGGTCTGCTGATCCATGTGAGATGCAAACTTGATCTCAACCTTTAAGTCTTTACTGAAGACTCATCTCTTCAGTAGGTCCTATGATTGAGTGTAGTCTGGCCCAGGGGTGCAAAGGCGAACAGCAAGGCACTGGAGTGACGAATCACCCATGCTGTCTCTGCCTGGCCGGCTCCCCTGTCTCCACTGGGATTCTCTGCCTCTAACCCTATTATGGGGGCTGAGTCACTGGCTTGCTCACGCTCTTCCATCCTTCCTGTCCTCTGGCTTGTGCAGTGGGAAGATCTGCGTGGGCTATACTTGGCCTTGTCTCAGGGTAGTAAGTTAGTGGCCTGTTGATATCCCTTTGTGGTGTGGGGACTGTGCTTAGCTAAAGTGGGTGGGGTTATATCCTGCCTGGTTGCCCCTGTCCAGGGGTAACTTTCCCCTCACCCCCCTATCTCAGTCTCCTGTATCTATGCTGCAATAGTCTATGTGCCGGGGGGCAATGGTCAGACTGTTATATCTGGTGATATTCTCCTGTCTTATCTGGTGCCCTGTGTGATCTTAGATATGCTCCCTCTAATACTCCCATCTCTCTCTCTCTTGCGCTATCTCTCTTCCCCCCTCCCCATCCCGGAGGACCTGAGCCCTAGGAACATGCCTCAGGACCACATGGCCTGTTGACTCCTGGCTGTACTCGTCCCTAGTCCACCTGGTCGTGCTGCTGACACAGTTTCTGTTGTTCTGCCTGCGGCTATGGAACCCTGACCTGTTCAGAGCCTGGTTCTTCTCTAGATTACTTCCTAGGTTCCTGCATTTCTAGGGAGTTTTTCCTAGCAACTGTGCCTCTACATCTGCATTGCTCGCTCTCTGGGCTTATAGGCTCGGTTTCTGTATGATCACTTTGTGACAACTGTTGTTGTAAAAAGGGCTATATAAATAAATGTAATTGATTGATTGATTGATTTATACTACTGTGCCTTGGAGTAAAAAAAATAAAAAATAATAATAACAACAAAAAACTAATAAACAATAGCATTCCCTAGACATTCCCAGATAGAAATGAAGTCTAAAATAATCTGAGGAGGAGGCCAATAGAAACTGAAAACCCTTTACCAAAAATCACAGAGGAAGAATTACATATCCGGTTATCAGGCTGGGTATACCTGCAACCATGAGGATGTCTCTGTAGAGGATCTACTCGGCTCTCTCACTGTCTTATCTCTCTGTTGGTTTATCTAGTCTGTTTCAGGATGTCACTCATATTACTGTTACTCCTCTCTGTGTTTGTAGGTGAGTGCTGAATTCTCATCTGAAACCAAATAACATTTTGAAAACTAAATGGTAGTAATACTTAAAAGTTTATATAACATGTCTTTTACGTGATTGGGGTCTCTAATCCAGATATTTTCCATTGACCATTCAACTTCATTAGGAATTAACATTAACACAATGACAATACTTATGTTGTTGCAGCTGATAGTATGGAGAAGGAAACAATAACTCCAGTGAAGCCTGAAGTCAATGTTTTCCAAGGAACAGACATCACTCTCTACTGCAACTACAAGGTCAACGTTAACAATCCCCAATTATACCATCAATACCCCGGATCTAGACCAGAATGTCTTCTTTTGATCCTACAGAGCAGCATATACAGTTGAAGTCGGACGTTTACATACACCTTAGCCAAATACATTTCAACTCAGTTTTTCACAATTCCTGACATTTAATCCTAGTAAAAATTCCCTGTCTTAGGTCAGTTAGGATCACCACTTTATTTTAAGAATGTGAAATGTCAGAATAGTAGCAGAGAGAATGATTTATTTCAGCTTTTATTTCTTTCATCATATTCCTAGTGGGTCAGAAGTTTACATACACTCAATTAGTATTTGGTAGCATTGCCTTTAAATTGTTTAACTTGGGTCAAACGTTTCGGGTAGCATTCCACAAGCTTCCCACAATAAATTGGGTGAATTTTGGCCCATTCCTCCTGACAGACCTGTTGTAACTGAGTGATAGATTAATTATTAATGACTAATTATTACACCCTGAAACTGTGTATAATGTGTGAGTGTAGGACCAGTAAAGGCTATGGCATTGAGCCACTATTTAGCAATGTGAGTAAGAGTCAGGCCAGACAACAAAGACAACTGAGAAACTAAGATAAAGAGGCCTCCCAATTTAGGGAGGGGAGAAACTGTTATGAAAACATGGTGCAGAATATTGTGAGAACGGCAATAACTGAGTAAAGCAGGGAGTAGGATATGTGTGTGTGTGTGTGTATGTATGTGTGTATGTATGTGTGTATATGTGTGTGTGTGTGAACTGAAGGTCAGTAGAGCAGTTTTAGAGTGGAAAACTACAGCCCGCCTACAGAGGGAAGGGATTTATTTTTATATGACGTATGAGTATAAAAGATGGACTCTGAAATTGTGATGGTAGAATTCTCAATGAATAAATATCTCTGACCATGCAGACCGGGACTCTGGGCGTTACTTAAATCCCAAAAGACTTACAACCTTTTGGGAGACGCACAGAGACACTAAAATAGTTTGTTAAATAATTCACCTAACAGCTTGGTCCTTCTGAGCCGGACTCCAATACCCTGTTTCTGTCATTCCAGGTAACTCTGAAAACCGTCGACGGGCGAATGATACATTCGTAAATAGAAAGTCCTGCCCTTTGACATTAAGGGTTAAAACAGGCCAGAGGACACCTGATTAATGACAGAGACGGTGACGGAATCCAAACCTACATTGAATCCCGGCTGCAAGGATAAGGTCAGTAGTCTTTATTCATTAACTTGGTGAAATTGATTTGAGGACTTGCTAAAATATTGAAAAGTAGCAAATTGATCAATGCGTAGCCATTTTAAGTGAAATGTGGGGTTGACTGTCAGGAATTATCAAGATTACATTGTGAGGATAGACTCCTCCGTAAAGTATGAGATAATTCTGGGGGACTAGTCAACCTGGTGGTGGGTCCGTAATGATTCACGGTAATAGGCCATTACCAAAAGAAACTACCCGGTGTTGAAATAGAAGGAACTATTAAAAGTACACCTATGGGATGTAACCTGTAAGAGATTATTGAGCAGTCAACAAATAATCTGGGTTAAACAAATACAAAAAGTACACCAGAAGGAATTAAAATAGCATGTGTGAGAAATAGAATATTAGTTAAGTCAAAAGTCACAAACAACTGTAGATTTTGCTGTAGCTCTATCCGTTCTGGAGCCTTATAAACTCCAGGTTACCGATACAACACCAATAATCATGTAAGGTTGTATACGTGTGAGACCTAATGTTTGCTCAAAAGTCACATGAATAATTCCAGGTGGTTGTATAGAGGAGGGAGAACCCATTCCTGTTGTATGAGACTGTCAGGAATTATCAAGATTACATTGTGGGGATCAATCCCTCTGTAAAAGTATGAGATAATTCTGGGGGACTAGTCAAGACTACATATACAGGGAGAGGTGGTTGTATAGAGGAGGGAGAACCCATTCCTGTTGTATGAGACTGTCAGGAATTATCAAGATTACATTGTGGGGATCAATCCCTCTGTAAAAGTATGAGATAATTCTGGGGGACTAGTCAAGATTACATATACAGGAAGGGGGTGATTCAAGGTGTTGTTGTGTGAAGCTATTTTGAATTACTTGTTAAATTGACTTGTTATATAGAAGAGGTGGCTAAGGGATTTTTAACAGTACCAACCATGGGGGGGGCAAATCCTCACAAGAGGTCCCAGAATTTACTGGGGACGTGAAATACTTGATGTAATTAAAATGGAATCCAGGGATAGAAGAAATGTCCATTATGTAACCAGGTGGAGGGAGAGGTATGGTTTTGAGGGACGTCTAGACGCAGATAAACTCGAATCCATGCTTAAACAGATACATAAAGTGTGTAAAGGAGAAATAAACAGGAAGAAAAGAGAAGTGAAGGTTGAGGTCTCCGTGCCTCCCCCAGAGCAGAGGGCAGAAAGGTTATATCCAAACTTGGCAGACCAGGCATGGAGAGAAAATCCAGATGATGAATACGTAGGGAGGAGAAGGAGAGTGCAGGGGAATAATGTTGCCCCCAACCGGCCCCACCTCCCTATGAGGAAGAAGGGGCTGGAGGAGGAAGGGAAGATGAAGGTGAGGAAGAGCCAGAGGTAGAGGAGTACCAGACAAGGGCAGAGAAAGTCAGACAGGAGAGAAAAGAGAGAAAAGAGAGAAGAGAGGGAGAGAGAAGTCCATCCCCCAGCTTTGAGCGTGAGGAAGAGGAAGATAAGGCATGACTAGTCCTTGAGGGAGAAATAGTAGACTCTAGTGGGGGGAAGACTAAGGAACCCTTTGATCCAAATTGTGAGGTGTTTGAATTGGCTACTATTGACTTAGCACTTCAACAGGAACAGAAACCTTATTTGACATTGACAGTAATGGGTATGAAAATTAAATTCCTTTGTGATACGGGAGCCTGCAGGACAGCAACCTGTGCAACAGACAAGCCAGATGGAGTCAGGATTGATGGGGAGAAAATCATAGTGCGATCTGCCTCTGGTCATCAATTTATTGAAAGGTTATCAGCCCCAATAACCCTAAAACATGACCAATCAGGATGAGAGGCAACCATACCCATCCTGATATCTAAGCTGTGTCGGGTAAATTTACTAGGATGTGATGTAATGACTAAATTGAACGTGGCTGTCATTTCCGCTGAGAGGGGAATGAAAGTACACACAGTCAGAGACAATATGGTGGTCTGTGGGGAAGGGGAGCCATGTTATTGGGATAGGCAAGATTTGTTTAGGGTGGGAATAACTGATATTCCCCGAACCTTGATGGAACTTGCTGATGATGTAGTACCAGGCCCCACTAAAATGTCCCCCGATGACCTACACTGTACTCTCTGGTATAACAAACACCCAGGTCCAGATGCAATCTATGAGAAAGCATTATTTAAAACCACAGAAAGGACTATAGCCTTGAAATGGTTTCACTATGACAACACCCACGCAGTAGTGGAGGTGGAAATAGGGCCCCAAAGTCAGAGACTGTTCAGGGAAAGATGGAGCCCACATGTGTCCCTAGCAAAGGAGCCAGCAGAGGACTGGAAAGACATGGGCCAGTGGGTATCCAAGGGTAAGAGGATCACTGATTGGGTCAATATTGTGAGTGGCGATTAACACAGCCCATCCACAGGTAGTACATTTAGATGAGAATAGCAGATGCTGAGGAGAGGAATACCTGTTGACAGAACAACAGGAGTCAGACTTAAAAGAAGTTCCAGAGCATTTGTGGTCCCGGGGTCCAGCAGACTTAATAAAAGGGGTAATTCCAGTACAGGTGATACCCAAATCTAATCATAGGCCATATCAGAAGCAATACCCTATGTAACCAGAAGCAATACAAGGTTTGCAGTTTACCAAGAGCAGATTGGGAGGGACCTTGAGGGAGGGCCAATTCCCGGGGAGATAGTGAGGCCAGAAACAAAGGTGCAGTGTCCTGGAAATCACAGTCTGTTTTGTTTTTTTCAGTTCTGCTGGGAGTACATTGGATGATGGGGTTTTGTGTTGAATTAGAGACAGTGAGACTATTAGTCAATAGCTAGGAGAGAAGAGAGGTTACGGTAGCAAAGACAGACAAGAAGGAAATGGTAATAGTGGAGACAGGAGTGAGTGGAAGTGTTACAATTGTGACAAAACGGGACATTTTGCTAGAGAATGTGAGGAACCGTGTAGTTACTGTGCAAGGAAAGGGCACCAGTTAAGAAACTGTAGGCAGAAGGGGAATAGAGAAATCAGGAGTCCTCATGACCTGGCTGTTTGGTTGTTGTTTTTTAATTGGGGTTTTCAAATAAAAAACAACACACCTAGTATGATGTTTATAAAGCCTTGTTGTTTCAATTTTGGGGGGTTTTCAGCAGGTCAAGGGTGATAGGTCTTAGAGGAGCACACAGTGAATTTTATGGAGTTTTTTAGGTTTTGGCTGAGTTTGGGGTATATATGATTTCTTATGAGAATGAATGTCATGAGGATTAATGAACACTTGGGATAAGTAACATTTATTAAATATTTAGAATAATGGTAATGTTTGGTATTCTATGGGATGGTATTTCAATTGCCTCTGAACTCTGTTTTAACTTTCTGGTGTTAATTAATCATCCACACTGGTAAATTCTAAAGGCATGAGAGGAGGACTTTAAGATAGTTTATTTTACCAATAAATAAAAATAAGGGATGGCAATTGGATGATAAATTACCAATATTACCTAAGTGATTGTTAGGTAGGTGATAATATTGACACATGGGCAGTGACATGTGTCAAAAGGAGGGATGGATGGTAGAACAGATTAGACAACACTTTGTTGCACATGGGATTACTAATTATTTTTAAAAAAAAGATGTGTTATCTGTGCTCAAAATAATCACCAGGGCAGACAAAGGGCACCTCAGGGTGAGTATCCTCCGGCTAAGTACCCTTTCCAGCAATTGGAAATGGATTTTATAGTGTTATCACGGAGTGAAGGGAAGAAATTTAGAGTAACCCCAGATAAAGATGGGTTATCCCCCTTTGAGAAAGTGTTTGGAAGACCTTACAGAATGCCACAGTTGGCAGGACCAGACAGGCAGACATAGAACTAGAGAGCACCCTAGCAGAACACGTGAGAAGGTCGTTTATTAACCACACCTGTATGTCAGAGGTTTTGTGCCCCCACAGGTGAATTAAAGGAGAAGGTGACCCACTCTATCTAACCAGGAGACTGAAGCAGGCCTGGCGGGAAGGGCCCCTACCAAGTACTGCCTTTGCCAGCAGAATAGCTGAGAGATCCATCTGGGTGCATGTCACACACTGTAAAAAGGTAAAACCAGTTACACCTGACGAACAAACACAGAGTTAGGAGAAAGATCCGATCACCACTAGGGCTCGGGGGTTGGCTCCTTAACGAAGATTCCCTTACCCTGTCTGATCATCCCTGTGTGAGTTCGATAGAAGGTAAAGCAATGGGTTGGCCTCTGGCATCTGACATGTTCTCAGGGCGAGGGTGGGGATTCACAGGTCTCCCGACGGTAGGTACCTGTCTGATTGTGGGGGCCATATTCCTAACACACACGGACCCTCCTGTTTCAGCCAGAAGTGGTAGTTAACCTAACACAAGTTGAAAAGGCATAGGAGACAGCTAGACGTAGGGAAAGGGGAAATACTAGGGACTTTAGGGAAGGACATCACCATATGTATGTCACCATGTACATCCTGGGACTATGTAGTTGCTTATACCAAGCGGGGGGGGATATGTCAATCTCCATACACAGATTAGGGACAGGTGTAGTATTGTGAAAGTAGGGAATTATCAGAAATGGCAGTGCGACCCATATGAGGGTAGGTACTGTCTGAAAGTCTGAATTATGCTAAAACAGATTACAGACCTGACAAGTGAGATATCTTCTTCAACTGGGGCACCCTATAGAGTAAACCTCTCTGAGGGAGGTAGTGAGACAGTGCAAACTATAGACCTGAAGGAAGTAGTACAGATGGAGACGGAGTAAATAGATTTTAACCTGTGGTTGGAATGGATTCAGTATATGGTCTAAAGAGGACTGTTATGCCTGTAGGACAGCCAAACCAAGGTTAACAACTACTCCGTTCCCCTTGACAGGCTTTAACTCTCTGTCAGGTTCCATGCAAGCCACCTGGGAATGTGGTGAAAGAGTCTTGTAGTAACTTGCACTATCTGTATCCCCCGATAACAAAGTCATCCCGACCTGGGTTGCCTCCGTTTGAAGTCACAGGGGAGTCTTATTGTTTTTCTATGACTAATAAGATAGGATACAGGGTAAGGCATCTTAGCTCCTGCTCCCACACAGAGAATATCACAACTAAAAGAGACCATGACTAATCTCTCCTCTTTGTTGCAGCCAGAGGATTTTAGGAACCAAAACCAGGCCCGTGCTGACATCTGATGGTTGTGTGGTGATAACTGATTGTGAACTCACCTACATACGCAAACAATCAAACGTGTCAGAGACTGGTGAGTTGTCACGTAGAAAGTAGAACCTCCTCCCGGGATCCTTTGATGAAAGGATATATATATTGATGGGATAGGAGTACCTCGAGGGGTTCCAGAACAATTCAAAGCTAGGAATCAGATCGCAGCTGGGTTTGAATCAAGTATTTTCTGGTGGTCAACAATTAATAAAAACGTAGATTGGATGAATTATGTTTACTATAACCAGCAAAGATTTATAAACCACACTTGTGATGCAATAAAGGGATTAGCTGAGCAGACAGCGGCAACTAGCTTAATGACATGGCAGAATAGAATAGCTTTAGATATGCTTTTGGCTGAGCGGGACGGGGTTTGTGTTCTGTTTGGATCTATGTGCTGTACTTTCATCCCCAAACAATACAGCACCGGACGGGTCCGTGACCAAAGCGCTTCAGGGACTCACCACGCTGGCGAACGAACTGGCTGAGAACTCTGGTATTGATAGCTCCCTAAACGGTTAGTTTGATAACATATTTGGTAAATGGAAAACTATTGTTGTAACTATTCTGGGTGAAGTTATAGCTTCTATGGGTATACTTGTTCTTTGTGGATGTTGTCTTATTCCCTGTGTCTGAGGGTTGGTGAGCAAGGCGGTTTCCTAAACGATGGTGAGATACGGCCCAATCCCGGACTCCGACTGAAGGATATGACCTACCAGGCTTGGTGGAGGACGACGACGATCCAGATAATTTGAGACTGGATGTTTTCCTAGAACTATAAATCTCTAGTTTAAAAGTTATTGTAATGATATTTTGTGTATTAAAGTATCGTTTTAAGGATGATGTACTAGTTACCATTGCTAAAAAGTAACGTTATGCTTTTAATCATGGGGTAACCCTGATGAACCTGTAATGTTTTAATATGCAAACCAACTTATATACTTCAATGAGTGTGATTCATTTCTATAACAACATATATTTTGTATGTGTGTAATATTTAGTCAAAGGGTGGAATTGATAGGATAATTATTAATGACTAATTATTACACCCTGAAACTGTGTATAATGTGTGAGTGTAGGACTAGTAAAGGCTATGGCATTGAGCCACTATTTAGCAATGTGAGTAAGAGTCAGGCCAGACAACAAAGACAACTGAGAAACTAAGATAAAGAGGCCTCCCAATTTAGGGAGGGGAGAAACTGTTATGAAAACATGGTGCAGAATATTGTGAGAACGGCAATAACTGAGTAAAGCAGGGAGTAGGATATGTGTGTGTGTGTGTGTGTATGTATGTGTGTATGTATGTGTGTATATGTGTGTGTGTGTGAACTGAAGGTCAGTAGAGCAGTTTTAGAGTGGAAAACTACAGCCCGCCTACAGAGGGAAGGGATTTATTTTTGTATGACGTATGAGTATAAAAGATGGACTCTGAAATTGTGATGGTAGAATTCTCAATGAATAAATATCTCTGACCATGCAGACCGGGACTCTGGGCGTTACTTAAATCCCAAAAGACTTACAACCTTTTGGGAGACGCACAGAGACACTAAAATAGTTTGTTAAATAATTCACCTAACACTGAGTCAGGTTTGTTGGCCTTGCTCGCACACGCTTTTTCAGTTCTGCCCACACATTTTCTATAGAATTGAGGTCAGGGCTTTGTGATGGCCACTCCAATACCTTGACTTTGTTGACCTTAAGCCATTTTGCCACAACTTTAGAAGTATGCTTGGGGTCATTGTCTATTTGGAAGACCAATTTGCAACCAAGATTTAACTACTCGACTGATGTCTTGAGATGTTGCTTCAATATATCCACATCATTTTCCTTCCTCATGATGCCATCTATTTTGTGAAGTTCCCCAGTCCCTCCTGCAGCAAAGCACCCCCACAGCATGATGCTGCCACCCCCGTGCTTCACGGTTGGGATGGTGTTCTTCAGCTTGCAAGCGTGCCCCCTTTTTCCTCCAAAAAGTAAGTTCTTTGTGCAATTGCAAACCGTAGTCTGGCTTTTTTATGGCGGTTTTGGAGCGGTGGCTTCTTCCTTGCTGAGCGACCTTTCAGGTTATGTCGATATAGGACTCGTTTTACTGTGGATATAGATACTTTTGTATCTGTTTCCTCCAGCATCTTCACAAGGTCCTTTGCTGTTGTTCTGGGATTGATTTGCACTTTTCGCACCAAAGTACGTTAATCTCTAGGAGACAGAATGCATCTCCTTCCTGAGCGGTATGACGGCTGCGTGGTCCCATTGTGTTTATACTTGCGTACTATTGTTTGTACAGATGAACGTGGTACCTTCAGGCAATTGCTCCCAAGGATGAACCAGACTTGTGGAGGTCGACAAAAAAATGTCTGAGGTCTTGGCTGATTTCTTTTGATTTTCCCATGATGTCAAGCAAAGAGGCACTGAGTTTGAAGGTAGGCCTTGAAATACATCCAGAGGTACACCTCCAATTGACTCAAATGATGTCAATTAGCCTATCAGAAGCTTCTAAAGCCATGACATCATTTTCTGGAATTTTTCAAGCTGTTTAAAGGCACAGTCAACTTAGTGTATGTAAACTTCTGACCCACTGGAATTGTGATACAGTGAAATATAAGTGAAATAATTGTTGGAAAAATTATTTGTGTCATGCACAAAGTAGATGTCCTAACCGACTTGCCAAAACTATAGTTTGTTAACAAGAAATGTATGGCGTGGTTGAAAAATGAGTTTTAATGACTCCAACCTAAGTGTATGTAAACTTCCGACTTCAACTGTATGTACAGAATACATCCATTGCAACTCCACGACACACTGGTAGACTGAATGAAGAGAAGACCTGTGTTGTTTCAGGAACAATTAAATGTATGTGTTTTAAAACCATTCTCTATGCAGGTGTCAGTTGTGAGGACCTCACTCCACTCAAGAAAGAAGAGTATTGTTTAGAGGGAACCCCTGTTACCCAGTCTTACAACTACTTGAGAACAGTTACTGGTGGAGATTAAGTCTATTGGTATCATCTAGACACAGCACAAAGGCCAACGTTCCTCCTGTACATCTCATGTTCAGAGTTATAAAGAAACCAGATCTTCTGAAAACTTGAATATCTGTCAAACTGAATAAAGAGAAAAAACATTTGGATCTGGAGATCTCCTCTGCTTAAGTGACAGACTCTGCTCTGTACTACTGTGCTGTGATAACCACGGTGACAGGAAAATTCCTCCAATTTGATGTGTATTCATATTCTGCTACAGTCAAGCCTCTTAACCACATCATATACATAAAATATGCATGGTTTATATGACATCATTGCTCTCAACATGGACCTTCTCAGTGGTTTGGTCCACTGATGGTAAATCCATGTACTGCACTCTTTACAGGAACATACCTGAAGCCAACTGACTGGTAATGGACCAGACAAATATAAAATGGCTCGTTTGATCTGTGTCACAAGATAGGAAAAGTAATTAAAGTGTGCATACACTACCAGTCAAAAGTTTTAGAACACCTACTCATTTTACTATTTTCTACATTGTAGAATAATAGTGAAGACATCAAATAACACATATGGAATCATGTAGTAACCAAAAAAGCGTTTGTCACGCCCTGACATTGAGATCTCTAGTTGGGTTGGTCAGGGTGTGAAATCTAGTTTATCTATTTCTATGTTGGCCGGGTGTGGTTCCCAATCAGAGGCAGCTGTCGATCGTTGTCTCTGATTGGGGATCATACTTAGGCAGCCATTTTGCCTACCTATGTTGTGGGATCTTGTTTCTGTTTGGCTTGTTTGATGTTTAGGCTCTTGAACTTCACGTTCTGTTGGATTTTGTTATTTTGTTGGTGTTTATTAAAATAAACGACTATGTACGCATACCACGCTGCACCTTTGTCCGATCCTTCACTCAACGAACGTGACAGAAGATCCCACCACCAACAGACCAAGCAGCGTGGCCAGGAGGAGCAGACATGCTGGACACAGGTGGTGAAGACATTCTGGACATGGGAGGAGATATTAGCCGGTAAGGGACCCTGGGCGAAGGAAGAAGGCCAGGCAGAAAGGATAAACGGCGATCACGAAGGAAGCCCGAGAGACAGCCACAATATTTTTTTTGGGGGGGGCACACGGGGAGGTTGGCGACGCAGCAGGAGGCCCTGAAAGGGCTTACTGTGAAGGAGGAGAGAGCGATAGAGGAGGCCCTCCAAGCAGCTAAAGACCTGCAGCTCAGCACTCTGAGAGAGGAGGCCACCACCTTACAGGAGCTGCTAGCTAAGAGGGAGCAGGAGATCTCCTTTCAGAGGGAGGCGCTGCAGGAGGCTCAAAGGGAGAAGGAGTCAGTGGATGCACGGAGAGAGGAGCTGGCCAGGCAACAGGAGGAGCTAAGAGAGGAGTTAACCCTCCAGCAGCAGAGAGCTCGGTCCTTTGAGCAGAGGCTGGCGGAGCCAGGTTTAGCAGAGCCAACTCCCGCGCTCGCTTTGAGGAGCGTGTGACCGTGCAGGCACCAGGCTATGCGCCGGCTTTACGCACTGTGCCGTCAGTGCGCCTTCACAGACAGTTACGGCCCGTGCCTGCTCCTCGCACCAAACCAGTGGTGGTGGTCTCCGGCCCGGGACGGCCCGTGCCTGCTCCTCGCACCAAACCAGTGGTGCATGTCTCCAGCCCGGTACGGCCCGTACCTGCTCCTCGCACCAAACCAGTGATGCATGTCCCCAGCCCGGTACGGCCCGTGCCTGCTCCTCGCACCAAACCAGTGGTGCATATCCCCAGCCTGGTACGGCCCGTACCTGCTCCTCGCACCCAACCAGTGGTGCGTGTCCCCAGTCCGTTACGGCCCTTGCCTGCTCCTCGCACCAAACCAGTGGTGCGTGTCCCCAGCCTGGTACGGCCCGTACCTGCTCCTCGCACCAAACCAGTGGTGCGTGTCCCCAGTCCGGTACGGCCCGTGCCTGCTCCTCGCACCAAACCAGTGGTGCGTGTCCCCAGCCCGGTACGGCCTGTGCCAGCTCCTCACACTTGCCGGGCTCCAGTGATGATCCATGGCACGAAGCCAGCCAGGACGGGTTGTGCCAGCTCTACGCTCCAGACCTCCAGTGCGCCTCCACGGCCCAGTATATCCTGCTGGATATATCCTCCAGACCTCCAGTGTGCCGGCTCTACGCACTGTGTCACCAGTGCACCTTCACAGCCCAGTGCGTCCTGTGCCAGCGCCCCGCACTTGCCGGGCTCCAGTGATGATCCATGGCATGAAGCCTCCAGTGAGGATCCATGGCACGAAGCCTCCAGTGAGGATCCATGGCACGAAGCCTCCAGTGATGATCCATGGCACGAAACCTCCAGTGATGATCCATGGCCCGAAGCCTCCAGTGATGATCCATGCCCGAAGCCTCCAGTGATGATCCATATCCCGAAGCCTCCAGTGATGATCCATGGCACGAAGCCTCCAGTGATGATCCATGGCACGAAACCTCCAGTGATGATCCATGGCACGATGCCTCCTGTGATGATCCATGGCCCGAAGACTCCAGTAATGGTCCATGGCCCAGAGCCTCCTGCGACGGCCTGCAGTCCAGAGCCTCCAGCGATGGTCGGCAGTCCAGAGTCTTCAGCGACGGTCTGCATTCCAGAGCCTCCAGCCGTCGCTGGAGGCTCTGGACTGCAGACCGTCGCTGGGCATTTCCTCTTTTTGTTTTTACCAAACTTTTAGAACCTAAATCCAATGACATGGTGACATTTGTTGTTGGTCTGCAGTCCAGAGCCTCCAGCGACGGTCTGCAGTCCAGAGTGTCCAGCGCCGGTCAGCTGCTCCACTCCTGTGCCAGGATGGTGATGCCATTGCCCATCATTTGCGTTAATGTGTACTGCGATGACAGGAATGATCCCACTTTTTGCACATCATTTCAACCCAAAAAATCTATGTGATGACGCTGAATAAATGTGGAAAACTGATTGGGTTTCCAAAAAGTCATCAACGTAAGGGCATTTCCTCTTTTTGTTTTTACCAAACTTTTAGAACCTAAATCCAATGACATGGTGACTTTTGTTGTTGGTTTTATGTTGAATTCACAGTTATTTCACAACTGTAGACATTGAACTGATGTCTGTGAGGTTATGAACATTGTTGCATCCCGTGTCAATCATTGGTGTCAATTATAAAACCAATCATCAGTTGACTTGACTACTGTTTTAAATTTATAATTTAGTAACTCTTTGTGACATCAGGCAGCATAGCCCAGGTCTATATTGGACTGGTTCATGGGCTACTGTGGTCTGTGCCTTTCTTTCTGATTTTGTTGCAAACCCTTACTAGACATATGATTTGATTTGATTTGTCAGATTTGGCCTGAGCAGAAAATCTATTTCTCCAAGGCCCATAACAACTGCCCAATTATAATTTGTAAATGATTTGGAGAAGAGGATAACATTCAGTAAAATAAAAATATAATGGTTCTAAATACAGAAAATGTTCAAGGCAGTTCAACAAATCAATGAAATATACAATAAGCTCCTCCCCTACTGCAGAGCCCCACAATTATGAGACTTCCCAGCTACAATGGATGGAACTTAAAGTCTATAACAGTCAATTCTTCCTCTATACATGAATACTGTACTTATCCTGGCTGCATGCTATTTTGGTACGGTATAGTGCTTCTCCTTTCTACATTATCATTCTCTAAACCTTACCATATTATGTGTTATAAAACCCCACGTTTATTTTTTTCATATTGCAAAGGTGGAGAGGCTGTTGACCAGCAGAGTGGACATGTTACTGCCCTTGAAGGAGGACTGGTAACACTCAGCTGTAACTACACTACTAGCAGTTGATGGGTTCTGACTTCTAATCTTGAAATATTGTTAATCATCAGGTATCCTATGGAAGTGAGAAGGGCCACAGTCTGGTTTCTACACCAGAAGTTAATGGTTATCTGTAGAAGGAATGTATATGGTGGGGTCAATTAAGGTTGGATATGAGCCAGGGACTTGGAATGTACTGAGTAAAGGAAAGGCAATCACATGGTTGAGGTCACTGATAAGGGTGGAGAGCTGTGGATTAGTGAGGAAGGGGGCCGAGGTCAGGTCATGTCACATTAAGGGAGAAGGAACCGTTTATTACCCACATCACTTAACTTCCTGTCTAGCAATAAAGATGTAATGTTTAGAGGGAAGGAGGAGTTCTCCTAAATTGGAGTCTATATATTTGTGTTGGTGGGAACATATAATAATAATATGCCATTTAGCAGACGCTTTTATCCAAAGCGACTTACAGTCATGCGTGCATACATTTTTTTTTTGTGTATGTGTGGTCCCGGGGATCGAACCCACTACCTTAGCGTTACAAGCGCCGTGCTCTACCAGCTGAGCTACAGAGGACCAACATGTCTTTGTCAGTTCAGCTGTCTGACCCTTGGGTGAATAAACTTGGTTTGAGCTTTTATTAAGTTGTCTGTGAGTTTTTACTCTGGTTATTTAAAACCTAACACAATACGACATCTCCTGATCTCTTCTGGTACATCCAGTTAACTAGGGACACTCCTCAGTTTGTCCTGAGAAGAGATCATTATTCAGAAGGGAGCGATAGTGATGAGTTCAAGAAGCGGTTTGATTCCAGGATGAATTTCACATCTAGCTCTGTCCCCTTGACGATCCAGAGGTTGCAGCTGTGTGACTCTGCTGTGTACTACTGTGCTCTGAGGCCCACTGTGACAACAGGATATACAGCCCTCTTACAAAAACATACTGAGCTACACAATGACAATACACCTGTCTGGACAGTATACAACACCACTTTGAAATTGACACAGTAACCTCCTCACTACCTCCCTGATACTACCAAGACTAGTGGTAGCAGATGATGATGATCATAGTGATGATGATGATGATGATGATGATGATGATAACTATGCAGTAAGTAATTTTTGATGCCAATAAAGCTCCCTCCTCCAATTCTGCTCTAAATATAGATCAAAGAGACATTACAATCATATTTCAATTAGAAAATATACTTTATTTCATAGAATTCATCTTTAGGAGACAAAACCAATACTCAGTATTTTGTACAGAGTAATGAAAAAGCCAGCATCAACCACAAAGGGGACACATTACCAAGTGAGTGTTGCTTTCTACTCTTAAATGACTTGTCTATTTGAACATCCCCTCTGTGCTGTGCTGCATGGTCTAGGCCTGTGCTGCTACAAAGACAGGAAACAAGAGAGCAGAAACTTCATACAATCTAACATTAGTTTTTGCTCTTGCTCTTGCTATGGTATCAGAATAGAGCCAACAGTAGCTGAGGTTTGATATTCAGTGTAAGATTGCCATGCAGAAATGTCAATTTCTCCTTGTGGCCTCAGGTAAATGTCTAGGATATATTGAGCACATCACATTTATAGCATTTCTAGAATATAAATATTGTTCTCTTTCTGTGTACAGATGCAGTAATACTGCATTTACTGCATTATCTTTACAGAACTGATTACTGGGGATCACATTACTCCTGTAAAGCCCAGAGTCATCTGTACAGAAGGAGAATCTGTGACACTGAGTTGCTCATTTGATACAAGCAGTGATAATATTCTGCTTTATTGGTACCAGCAGTACCCTAACCAGGCTTCTCAGTATCTAATGGTTAAGGTGCCACATAAAGTACCAGTTAACATTCCTCTGATAGTTGATATAAATCCACAATGTATAGCATCTGAACTGGTCATAAAACATCTAACCCTGGCAGACACTGCTCTCTACTACTGTGCTTTTGGGAAAGCACGCACATTGCTTCCATTTTTATTTTTCTTGTTTGATCCTTCTATCTTGGCGGAAACTGTTTCCAGACCACAATTATATATTAGATACACTCAAGATGTTTTTAGGCTACCAGAGTGATTGTGGTTATACCTGTTAATGTCCTCTCTCCTTTAAAGAGTGATCAGTACAGCAGCCTATCAACTACTGCACAAGTGTAGAAAAAATACCTATATTTAACCTCTGTAGTGGATGTGACATTGGTCGGTCAGCTAATGTGACACACAGTGACACACAGAGGAACACTTCAGAGGAGACTGAATGCATGCAAACGTCAGTCTGAAGAAGGTTAAACCAAATTATTTGAAAATGAATTTTCCTTCCTGTTATTCAATCACTTAAGATGATCCTCTGAAAAATGAGTTGTGTTGTGTTTAGAGGAGGAGCTAGTATGAGAATGAAAAGGAGACAGTCAAAATGGCGTGAAGGTCTTTCCTCAGTGCATTGTAAGCTTGTCTCTAACATTATCCATGCTGTGCTGGTCAGACAAATATAACTTTTATTTCACGTCAATTTTCTGCAGGTGGTAGTTACGGGGATGGAATTTTCTCCAACAGTCTTGAGGAGGATATGATACATGGTGGCAGTGTCAAGCTTTCCTGCAACTACACAGTATATGGCGGATGGAGTGTATTCCGAATCTGCTGAGACAATAGTTACTGCAGAACCACTGTATTCTTGACTGTCAGTTAACGTTGACAAAGTGGCCGAACGTGTGGATCTGAAGATCTCCTCTGATGAAGTGGAGGACTCTGCTCTGTACTACGATGCTCTGAGGCCCACAGTGACAGGAAACCCAGAAACACTACAAATACCTTCCTGTAATAAAGTCCTACTAGTAAACACCATATAATAGGCAAGCAGCTGCAAACAAATGATCAGAGATCATGTTCATGATTATGCATCAATAATCATATTTGTTTATCACAGATTATAATATTGATGTAATGTGGGTCCATTTTCTGAATAGGAGGAGCTAAGATGAGAGGTGGAGAGATTATTCTCCTCTAACTGACTGGAACAGTGGGATGTCTTCAGTTCTGCCTCCTGATAACACACTGTCACACCCATCACCATGTTTCTCTACCCAGTGTTTCTCCTCTCTGCACTTGTTGGTGAGTATTAGTCTTACATTACATACTTTTAGTTTATTCAAGGTATCTGTCAAGTGTCATTTGAAAATAGCACTACCTAGAAGAAATGTAAATTACTGATTATCTTTTCACTTGTATTGAATATGACAGAGTATGTTATAATTTCCCATGAACTGAAAATGTTTATCTAAACTTAACTTTATTACAGGTGGCAGTTATGAAAATGACATAAAACCAACTTCAGAGACAGAACATGGCATGGAGGGAAGCAGTGTTACACTGTCTTGCAAATACTCTGGCTCAGTAGACTATCTTCAATGGTATCGTCAATATCCCAGATCAGCACCCCAATTCCTCCTCTATACCACAGTCACCTCAAAACCTTCTGGATTTAAAGCTAAACCTGAAGACCCTCGACTGTCTGTTAATCTGAATAAGGAGAGAACCCGTGTGGATCTGGAGATCTCCTCTGCTGAAGTGACAGACTCTGCTCTGTACTACTGCGCTCTGCTGCCCACAGTGACAGGATACCCAGAAACACTGTACAAAAACCTGACCGCTCATGATAAACTCCTCTTATGCGTCTTTTAGGGCAGGGGTGAGCAGTGGCGATTTTGCATTTAAATCTTGGTGGGAAATAAAAATAAAAAATGTGTCTAGATGCATGCCAGCAAAGCCACTACACTACACAACACTAAACAATACACTTATTGCACTATAACGGTGACAAACGGTGCCCACAAACTGTTAGGGCCTACATAAAGCTGTCCCAACAGAAGTGCCAACACCTTACCACTGCTACACCTGACTATCAGCGGAGCCTTGTCTGGCAGCTGATATGGCTGACTTGTTAAAAAAAATCTGGTTTCTACTAACAATTGAGATGTACAAACTATGGCATAAGGGAACAATGAGCGGATAAGAGGCAATCATTAATTTCGATTAAGGCATTAATGAGTGAGCTAAGACAGATGTAGTCAATATAACTATTTGTTATATTGACTACATCTGTAACAAGATGGCGTATTGAACACACAGCGGTGCGAATCACCTCAAGATAAAAACGTAATATTCAATATCAGTAGGTTAGACTAAATGTTAGCACTTCATATACTCGTGGGTAATAACACTCAATCTGAATAATAACACAAAACAAATCATAAGGCTAGAGAAATGTATCGACAAATATTACAACAAGCAACATTCAAACATGACAAAGGATAAACGAGGAGAATCAATCTCCAAAAGAAAACGTGACTCCTCGACGGATACAGATGATTTATGCTTTTCACCACTGGGACTGGTAAGTGTGGAAGTCGATAAATGACAAACTGGGCATGCTAGAGTTGGTCAGTAAGGATGTAAAGGAGTTGAAGGCGAGTCTTGAAATGAGTGACAAAAAAGCTGCGAGGGACAGTCACTAAGATAGAAAAGGATGTTAAGGAACTTAAAAAGGAGAACAACTTTCTGAGAGAAGCCTTACTAGACATACAGATTAGATCGATGAGAGAAAATCTAGTACTTATGGGTATCCAAGAAAAAGGAGAGATTACCGAAAATAAATGTGAAGGACTTCTTTCTTACAGCGCTTCAAATCCCACTCGATGCTGTTGATAAAATCCAACTCGAACGTGTACACCGTTTCGGACAAAGAGGACAGAGATATGAGCGTCCAAGCGTTGCCAAATTTGCTTACTTTAAGGATAAAGTAATGGTTAAAAGGTAAAATACTTGCTGGCACGAAAATAGCATGAATGATCAGTTCCTGAGGGAGAAAGGCGCAAAGTTCTGTACCCAATCTTCAAGGAAAATAGATTAAAAGGGAAGCGTGTTGCTCTCGTAGTCGATAAACTGTATATTGACAACCAAATGTTCCACGACAAAAGACTACTCCATGGCTATTCTGAAAGTTCTAATAGAGGAGTCGAATAATGGAACACCCAATACTAGCCATTGTAGAGATTGTAATAATAAAATACATTTATAGTATTTATAGTATTTTATATTAGGGATAACACGGCATTACAAGAAAGGATAACAAGCTAAATAATACATCTTCAAATATAACTAATTAGAACACAAGTACTCAATCAACATAGTGGAGATAAAAACATAGCAAACAGAAGACATAGAAGGCACAGTATGTGGGTATGTGTGGATGTATTGTGATGGAAGGTGTGGTGTGCGTTTTTATGCTAGGAAAAGTGTGGCGTTAAGTGAGTGAGAAAGGAAATGGTTGCATATCCCAGAACCAACGTGTGTCTGTGAGAGAGAGCTTTCAATTTTGTGCAGATGAGGGATATACAGTTTAAAATAAAGTATACATCTAATTTCTTTTTTTATTGTCCTATCATGATGGAACGGTCCACAATCCTATATCCTAGACACCCACCTGAGCGACCCATACTCCAAAGAGAAGTCCCTATCTGTTTTATGGCCCTGCTGTAAGTTGCCTATATGCAGCCAAAACAGAAAGATAAATGCGGTCAGAGACCTACTAGAGCAGCACCACCCCTGAAGATTCTGAGCCTGCCTGGCAGGGTGTTGGTCCTACGAAGCCAGAGCCCTTGATGGGAGAGCATAATATACAAGGAAATTCTCAAAGCTGCTAATGAGAACCGTGACGACCTTGTACCTAGCCGGTGGGGATTCCGGTGGGGTACCCCAACCATGTAGTGGCAGTGCTGGCAACACTGGCTGCAGTAACCCATGGGGAGGGGGTCACACTCGGACAATCAGAGAGGGGGCATATTATTGTGGCCCTGGTGGCACAAAATAATCAAAGGTCTGACTGCACGGAGATGCTTGGGGAAAATATTTACAACGGGGGACCAGAGTGTTTGTGTTTCAGGAGAAGAGGGTGGATCTGATCTCCATCACCTAGGACTTGACATAGGTTAATCAAATCTAAAATATTTGTCAATTTTTGCTCAATCTTGCATGCTTTCTCAAAGAGCTGTAACTGTATATGCATTCGTAAATCAGGTCCTTTATTGAGTTGGGCTCTGGGATGTAACAACCGTTGAGCATCTGAGCTTATGGTTGATTGTGGAGGAAAGGGGTTGAGTGTGTAAGAGTATGTGCGTGAGTGTGTGTGTGTGTGTATCCCACATCTGTTGCAAGGGGGTAAGGATGTTCAGGATAATATAGGATGAATCACAATAATTGTTTGCTAAAATAATAATTGCTTGACAAAAATGTAATGTAATACAATGGAAATCCGGGTTATACAGTGGGGAAAAAAAGTATTTAGTCAGCCACCAATTGTGCAAGTTCTCCCACTTAAAAAGATGAGAGAGGCCTGTAATTTTCATCATAGGTACACGTCAACTATGACAGACAAATTGAGGAAAAAAATCCAGAAAATCACATTGTAGGATTTTTAATGAATTTATTTGCAAATTATGGTGGAAAATAAGTATTTGGTCACCTACAAACAAGCAAGATTTCTGGCTCTCACAGACCTGTAACTTCTTCTTTAAGAGGCTCCTCTGTCCTCCACTCGTTACCTGTATTAATGGCACCTGTTTGAACTTGTTATCAGTATAAAAGACACCTGTCCACAACCTCAAACAGTCACACTCCAAACTCCATTATGGCCAAGACCAAAGAGCTGTCAAAGGACACCAGAAACAAAATTTTAGACCTGCACCAGGCTGGGAAGACTGATTCTGCAATAGGTAAGCAGCTTGGTTTGAAGAAATAAACTGTGGGAGCAATTATTAGGAAATGGAAGACATACAAGACCACTGATAATCTCCCTCGATCTGGGGCTCCACGCAAGATCTCACCCCGTGGGTTCAAAATGATCACAAGAACGGTGAGCAAAAATCCCAGAACCACACGGGGGGACCTAGTGAATGACCTGCAGAGAGCTGGGACCAAAGTAACAAAGCCTACCATCAGTAACACACTACGCCGCCAGGGACTCAAATTCTGCAGTGCCAGACGTGTCCCCCTGCTTAAGCCAGTACACGTCCAGGCCCGTCTGAAGTTTGCTAGAGTGCATTTGGATGATCCAGAAGAGGATTGGGAGAATGTCATATTGTCAGATGAAACCAAAATATAACTTTTTGGTAAAAACTCAACTCGTCATGTTTGGAGGACAAAGAATGCTGAGTTGCATACAAAGAACACCATACCTACTGTGAAGCATGGGAAACATCATGGTGGAAACATCATGCTTTGGGGCTGTTTTTCTGCAACGGGACCAGGACGACTGATCCGTGTAAAGGAAAGAATGAATGGGGCCATGTATCGTGAGATTTTGAGTGAAAACCTCCTTCCATCAGCAAGGGCATTGAAGATGAAACGTGGCTGGGTCTTTCAGCATGACAATGATCCCAAACACACCGCCCGGGCAATGAAGGAGTGGCTTCGTAAGAAGCATTTCAAGGTCCTGGAGTGGCCTAGCCAGTCTCCAGATCTCAACCCCATAGAAAATCTTTGGAGGGAGTTGAAAGTCCGTGTTGCCCAGCGACAGCCCCAAAACATCACTGCTCTAGAGGAGATCTGCATGGATGAATGGGCCAAAATACCTGCAACAGTGTGTGAAAACCTTGTGAAGACTTACAGAAAACGTTTGACCTGTGTCATTGCCAACAAAGGGTATATAACAAAGTATTGAGAAACTTTTGTTATTGACCAAATACTTATTTTCCACCATAATTTGCAAATAAATTCATTAAAAATCCTACAATGTGATTTTCTGGATTTTTTTTCCTTATTTTGTCTGTCATAGTTGACGTGTACCTATGATGAAAAGTACAGGCCTCTCTCATCTTTTTAAGTGGGAGAACTTGCACAATTGGTGGCTGACTAAATACTTTTTTTCCTCACTGTAGGTAACAATCCTTTGCATGAACTGCCGACATTATTACGCATATTAATTGCTAATGATGGAAATTAAGATTTGCAAGATATTTGAATAGATATATATTTTTAATAGCTATATATACACTACCATTCAAAAGTTTGGGGTCACTTAGAAATGTCCTTGTTTTCGAAAGAAAAGCAATTGTTCTGTCCATTAAAATAACATAAAATTGATCAGAAATACAGTGTAAACATTGTTAATGTTGTAAATGGCTATTGTAGCTGGAAACGGCTGATTTTTAATAGAATATCTACATAGGCGTACAGAGGCCCATTATCAGCAACCATCAGTCCTGTGTTCCAATGGCACGTTGTGTTTGCTAATCCAAGTTTATCATTTTAAAAGGCTAATTGATCAAAAACCCTTTTGCAATTATGTTAGCACAGCTGAAAACTGTTGTGCTGATTAAAGAAGCAATAAAACTGGCCTTCTTGAGACTAGTTGAGTATCTGGAGCATCAGCAATTGTGGGTTCGATTACAGGATCAAAATGGCCAGAAACAAATAACTTTCTTCTGAAACTCATCAGTCTATTCTTGTTCTGAGAAATGAAGGCTATTCCATGCGAGAAATTGCCAAGAAACTGAAGATCTCGTACAACGCTGTGTACTACACCCTTCACAGAACAGTGCAAACTGGCTCTAACCAGAATAGAAAGAGGAGTTGGAGGCCCCGGTGCACAACTGAGCAAGAGGACAAAAAACATTAGAGTGTCTAGTTTGAGAAACAGATGCCTCACAGGTCCTCAACTGGCAGCTTCAATAAATAATATCCGCAAAACACCAGTCTCAACGTCAACAGTAAAGAGGCGACTCCGGGATGGTGACTTAGGCAGAGTTACAAAGAAAAATACAATCTCAGACTGGCAAATAAAAATAAAAGATTAAGATGGGCAAAAGAACACAGACACTGGACTTTTTCTTTGCAACTCTGCCTAGGTCAGCATCCCGGAGTCGCCTCTTCACTGTTGACGTTGAGACTGGTGTTTTGTGGGTACTATTTAATTAAGCTGCCAGTTGAGTTACTTAGAGATTTACATGCATCTGATGTATTTTGTTTGAACACATCGCCATCAAGTGGAGAATTCAGTGCATAAATAATTTGTAAACTGCTATTAAATGTACATATAAAATGTATTTGTTTCAACATAGTCAGTAGGAGGAGCTAGAGTATGAAACTCACAATCAGATTATGAATCCTCAAGATAAGACATGATACTACCATGAAGATCATAACCAGTTGATGCTGTGCTTTTCATCAGCAGATGGTGCTTATTCTACACATCCTGCCATCTACAATGTTGTTCTGTTCACTTTTGCTCTTCTTTGACTTGATAGGTAAGTAATAATATTTTAATTGAAACTGAGTGTGATTATGTTTAGGTGTATTTATTTTTCAAATGAAAGATTATAAAGGTGATGCACAACATCAGGATGCATGTTTTTTTTGTTTTTTATCCATTTTATTTTTAAACTGCATTTGAAATTAATTCTCAATCTTCCATGTGGGTATAAAGTATTATATATAATATATAATATTATGTTTTACAGGTCTCAGTTCTGAACAGGTATTAACACCCTACACTGATGTAGAAGTGGCTTCAGAAAGGGACAGAGTTACTCTCTCTTGTAACTACACCTCTTCTGGTAACACTCTTCAATGGTATCGGCAATATCCCAAATCAGCACCACAGTTACTGGTTATGGAACATATGCCTGCAACAACTCCAGGGTTCACTCTAAATAATGACAAAAAAGCCAAACGTGTGGATCTGGAGATCTCCTCAGCTGAAGTGACAGACTCTGCTCTGTACTACTGCGCCTTGCAGCCCACAGTGACAGGAAACCCAGAAACACTGTACAAAAACCTGACAGCTCGTGATCAACTCCTCTTTTGCATATTTTAGGGCAGGGGTGGGGCTTACTCAAGAGAATACATTCTCCTTTAAAAAACTGTGTTGGACTTCACCCTAGCATCTAACCTCAGATACAGTATGGCATTTATCCACAAAATTATTTTACTTTCTGCACCCTCGCCTCACTGTAAAACTGAATTATTGGAAAACTTAGGCAGATCTGGAGATCTCCTTTGCTGAAGGGAAAGACTCTGCTCTGTATTGCTGTGATGTGACGTCCACAGAGACACATAACTCACTGACTCAGCACTCAGAATACAGACCTGTCAGTTTGTGGTTTACAAACATATGCTGTGATCACGCATTCCGTAGCCGACGTGAGCAAGACCTTTACACATGTCAACATTCACAAAGCCGCGGGCAAGACGGTTTACCAGGACATTTACATTTTAGTCATTTAGCAGACGCTCTTATCCAGAGCGACTTACAGTTAGTGAGTGCATACATTTTCATACTGTGAGCAGTGGTGAGATCTCCCAGCTCTGCGATCTTCCTGCTGTTGCTCTCTGGATGTAGAGAATGCCTCAACGTGACCTGTGTGAACAACATCAGAAAAAAAAGTTGGCTGGTGTGATAAATGCTGAGTGGATAAAACATTATGAACACCTGCTCTTTCCATGACATAGACTGACCAGGTGAAAGCTATGATCCCTTATTGATGTCACTTGTTAAATCCACTTCAATCAGAGCAGAAGAAGGGGAGGAGGCAGGTTAAAGAAGGATTTTTAAGCCTTGAGATAATTTAGACATGGATTGTGTATTTGTGCCATTTAGAGGGTGAATGGGCACGACATGTACTCAAAGCATGCGCGGACCAACTGGCAAGTGTCTTCACTGACATTTTCAACATCTCCCTGACCGAGTCTGTAATACCTACATGTTTCAAACAGATCACAATAGTCCCTGTGCCCAAGAAAGCAAAGGTATCCTGCCTAAATGATTACCGTACCGTTGCACTCACGTCGGTAGTCATGAAGTGCTATGAAAGGCTGGTCATGGCTGACATCAACACCATCATGCCGGAAACCCTAGACCCACTCCAAATCGCATACCGCCCCAACAGATCCACAGATGACGCAATCTCAATCGCACTCCACACTGCCCTTTCCCACCTGGACAAAAGGAACACCTATGTGAGAATGGTGTTCATTGACTACAGCTTAGCGTTCAACACTATAGTGCCCACAAAGCTCATCACTAAGCTAAGGACCCTGGGACTGAATACCTCCCTCTGCAACTGGATCCTGGACTTCCTGACGGGCTGCCCCCAGGTGGTAAGGGTAGGTAACAACACATCTGCCACGCTGATCCTCAACACTGGGGCCACTCAGGGGTGCGTGCTTAGTCCCCTCCTGTACTCCCTGTTCACCCACGACTGCGTGGCCAAGCACGACTCCAACACCATCATTAAGTTTGCTGACGACACAATAGTGGTAGACTTGATCACCGACAACGATGAGACAGTCTACAGGGAGAGGTCAGAGACCTGGCAGTGTGGTGCCAGGACAACAACCTCTCCCTCAATGTGATTAAGACAATGGAGATGATCGTGGACTACAGGAAAAGGAGGGCAGTACAGGCGAGAGTTTCAACCAGTTCCTTGGTGTCCACATCACTAATGAACTATCATGGTCCAAACACACCAAGACAGTTGTGAAGAGGGCACGACAACACATTTCCCTCCTCAGAAGACTAAAAAGATTTGGCATGGGTCCCCAGATCCTCAAAAAGTTATACAGCTGCACCATCGAGAGCATCCGGACCGGTTGCATCACCGCCTGGTATGGCAACTGCTCGGCATCTGACCGTAAGGCGCTACAGAGGGTAATGCTTACGGCCCAGTACTATATATACCAGTTAGTGTCAGAGGAAGGCCCAAAAAATTGTCAAAGACTCCAGTCACCCAAGTCATAGACTGTTCTCTCTGCTACCGCACGGCATGTGACAAATAACATTTGATTGGATTTGATTTGATTTGGTTTGACCACCACGCCATCAAATGGAGTTCCGTGCATAAAACATTTGTAAACTGCTTTCAAATGCATATAAAACATTAATGTTTGATTCTACATTGTCAGTAGGAGGAGCTAGAGTATAAAACTCAGGATTAGATTATGAATCCTCATAATAAGACATGATACTACCATGAAGATCATAGCCAGTTGATGCTGTGCTTTTCATCAGAAGCTGGTGCTTATTCTACACATCCTGCCATCTATAATGTTGTTCTCTTCACTTTTACTCTTCTTTGACTTAATAGATAAGTAATTACATTTTCATTTAAACTGAGTGTAATTATGTTGAGATGCATTTATTTAAAAAACATCAAAGATTGTAAAGATAATGGGCGACATAAGGATTCATGTTTCTAACTTCGAAAATATTTTCTATTTAAACTGAATTTGAAATTAATTCAATCTTCCATGTGGGTTTAAAGATATATATATATATATATATATATATATATATATATATATATATATATATATATATATATATATAATATTATGTTTCACAGGTGTCAGTTCTGAACAGGTATTAACACCCTACACTGATGTAGAAGTGGCTTCAAAAAGGGACAGAGTTACTCTCTCTTGTAACTACAACTCTGATGTCACTTCAATGGTATCGGCAATATCACAAATCAGCACCACAGTTCAAGCTCTGCCCCTGTTTCAAGACAGGTGCATGATAATGGTCCATTCTAAATCAAAACAAATTTCACACATATATTATTTAGTATATGTAAAGACAATAAAAAAATAAAGAATATTCTGATGGGTGACAATATTAGCCTATCGCTTGTGAATGATATATTATCACTTGTGTATGATGCCGAGCTTAAAGCAAAAAACAACGCATGCCTTTTTTTCGCGTTTTATCAAATCATAGTCGCACACTTCATGTAGCCTAGCCCATAGGCCTATGTGATTTGATAAGGTTTGTATCACAACTAAAGTGGCCAAATAACTTCTTAAAATGAAGCACATCAATCAATTTTACAACGGGTGTAGAGCCTAACTGGCATACATATGCAGCGCATGAGTTTCAAGTTTGGGGACGATAATTTTCATAACAAAAATCCACCTTTAATAATAAAAGCATTGCATGCATAATCACATTTGCAGTCACTTTTGAGAATGGTGTTTTCCTGCTACTGGAACATTCGCTCTTATAGCCTATTGCCGTGTGTGCATTGCTGCGCTTATAATGTGAAGAAATGGCCTAATAGTTTATCAACATTTTAAACAAAACGTTCTGATCTGTTGTGTCACGCTCATTGCTTAAAACAGTTTTTATATGCTAGTGGTTGTATTAATTTGGGATCTATGGCATCCCACAACTGTCCCAGACTATGTTTGGAATACTTATTTCTCACACAGAATAGAATAGGTCAATATTTGTACTATGGGGGATAGCACATTGACATAGTTAGGCCTACTCATCTTCTTCCAACATCTTCAATTTGCGCCTCGGAATTGGATAAGGACACACGCAGTTGCATCCCAGATATTTCTGTCTTCACTTGTAGCCTGTGAGAAAGACCCGATCATGTGACAGAGAGGTGCTTCGGCAAGCAGCCAGGAGAAGGGAATTATAATTATTATATTCAGCTCAAGGGCACAATGGCCACTGACCGCAAAAGGCACAAAGGGGATGCAGCTGCGCAAAAAAACAAAGCAGAGCTCATGCCTTTCATGCAACTTTTTTCAATTCATCATTAGAGTCGCATCATGCAGCCTTAGAATGTATATAAAATCTAAACATATAGCCCAACATTTGTATCACAACTAAAGTTACATAACTCTAAATTAAGCATATGGGAGTACCTGTTTTGTTTTTTTTTACCGCTCAACACAGAATAGTGCGCAGTCCCTCAAATCGTTTAGAGAAAATATCCTTTCTATTTTATTCAGCTATGTTCAATTGTAGTGTTCATACTATAATATAATATAAAATAATGCCACGGAATTCTATGCAAATCTTGTCTGCTAAATGAACTAGTGTAGCCCACAGCTATATGGCATAGCCAGATCAGGGCCTAACATAAGTACAACTCAGAGTATGCTATTCTGTTCTTCTGAAATAGACTACATTTTCTTCATATCATGTTTCTTTAGACATGTCTAAAATAATTAATGAATTTATTGTGATGGTGTAGGCTATATTACATGAATTTATTAGACTTTTTAAAATGTAGATGTTCCAAAGTTATGCATCAGTGGCCTGTAGGAAATGTGTGGAAGCCAGGAGATGCTAAATGTGTTTATGTTAATTGATGGTCAATTACCGTGAGACCAGTGGTGACCAGTCATTCAGGGCAGGTGGGGCACAGCCCCACCTGTTTTGAGCCCCACCTGCTTAGCTAAAAAAATTAAGTTCAGAGGAGACTGTGAGAATCAGGCCTTCATGGTCGAATTGCTGCAAAGAAACCACTACTAAAGGACACCAATAAGAAAAAGAGACCTGCTTGTGCCAAGAAACACGAGCAATGGACATTAGACCGGTGGAAATGTGTCCTTTGGTCTGGAGTCCAAATTGGAGATATTTGGTTCTCAAGTTTTCTGGTCTGTAGAGTGTTAACCATTTTAAGCCGTGGGGCTTCCTGGTCTCTCTGGTCTTTCTGGTCTAACCATTTTAAATCGTGTAGCCACCGCTCCATGCTTCCTGGTCTAAAGGTTGATTTGTTTTTCAAGGCTTTTTATGCTTGTGTAAAAAGGGGCGTTCCATCACGCCGACCCAATGTCTGTGCTTACTTGGGCGTGGTTACTGCCTGGCAAAACTTTATATGAAAAACTATTATCTCACTTAGAAGGCTAAAATCACATTGCTATTTTCACAAACGTATTCTCATACATAATCATATATTTTAGACAACGTTTAGATGTAAACCTGATAACTGAAATGTTTACACTTCCAGAGATACAGTTATATGTAACACAGAGACATTCAGATCGCCAATACCAGGGACCAACAAGGAGTCTTTTGTTGCAAACCAATTAGGAAAGGTGCGAGGGATCATAACCCCCCATCAATCACTCCTGTGTTTATAAAAATGACCACGGGAGAGAGAGAGATCTGTAGACTGTTGCTTCTCTGTATTCTGATCTTGGGCTTCTCATGTGAGATGATGTGGAAAATGATCACTTTACTCTATTAAAAATCAAAGTTCTTCCAGAGTTTTTGTAGAATCAAGATATATTTTATTACACAAAGTAACGTTAGCCGAGATGATCTGCAGAGCACCTCCTCTCTCTCTCTCCGCTCCCCGTCTATATAGTCACATTCACATACCTCCTAGCTCAAAGCCCCTCCCTCTTGGGTTCCCCTTCCATTATCTTCAGTTTCCCTCTCTCTACCGCTCCGCCCACTTCCTTAGTCTATGATAGAGGCTAAATTTGACTGTCATTCAGTTTAGAAACAATATTATTACAATCAATCACGCCCTTGTCATGCAAAAACAATCATGTTCAGTTTTAGACTCTGTTCAACCCCGGCTCACCCTGGCTTGACCTGAAGATTGATTGTTGGACATGACAGGTCCACACTCAATCTCTCAAACGTACACACAACCCCACTCCTCTCTTCCCTCCTGTCATGCTGTAATTACTCATGATTACTCTAAACTCTGTTCAACTCTGGTGCCGCTCTTTGTACTTCGTTTGAGGAGAGATGCATTAGGAAACAGTCTGGTTTCAGTCTCTGATAAGGTAGGACAGCCATGGATTAGGTAAGAGCGACCAATTCGACCCTAGGTCAGATCCCCACTTCACACACAAACACACAGTGAAATGAACCAATTCAGTTCTTGCCTAGCAACAGAGAATTCTAACTATATGTTCGTGATTAACTCCGTTTTATCTCATAGTCCACTAAAAAATCCCCATCAGTGACCATCACATGAGAGTCATGACACAAACATGGTCTCTTTTTTGTTTTCTTGAGTAAGGCAGCTCAAAAATGCAGGTGTTTCAGCCTAGCTCAGTGCTTTCTGTAGATGTGGGGCAGCCAGCAGAAAATACGGTGCGTAGGGATTGGTAATGTTCTCTAGTTGCGCCGTGATTTGCTCAGTGTTCTGTCACTCATGGGGACCCTATGTCACCGCAACATCTACGGAGAGAGCTAAACAATTCAAGCCCCTTGGTGCTGCCATTGAGTTACATTAGAAGTGCCCATCCAAAAAGGTCAAGGTCATTGGCCATGGATAAAATGACGTCAAATCACATTATATCTACAGTAGCTTTGATTGGATTGATCACGTCAACATCATACTTTCATCATGAATCAAGTCGACATTCTACTGGCAAATCCTTTTCAATCCTAGCCTGCTATTCAGTGGAGTGGATATGTCGTCCAGGTCTGGGTTTAAGGATCACTTTTCCAAACTTAAAAGGATAAACATTCAACATTGGCCATGCTGTCAATCCAGCATGACTTCTGCCGCATTCAAAACAATTGAAAATTCGGGTTCAAGACAACTGGGAACTCTGAAAAAAAATTGGAATTCCAAGTCGGGAACTCGGGCCTCTTTCTAGAGCTCAGACCTGAAGATCACTGATGTCATGATTCAACTTTTTTTTTCCCAGTTGTCTTGAAAGCACCATAAATCCAGAGAATGGCAGACTTTGATGACAAAGGTTGATGACAAAATTTGCCCACAAAGGGCCCATCGCACCACCTTCCTGTTCAAGTGAGCACAGCACAACATGGTGAGTCCAAAAACGTCTTGTATGTTGCTGCATAAATGATGTAATATGCCAGGGAGATATGTAAACTGTAGCTAAGAAAGTAATACTAAGTGTATGTTGTGTAGTAAGCTGTTAGAAGTCCATGTGCCTCACCCTTATAATTTGGTCGCTTTCCCCCTCCTAATTTAGCCTACTGTTCTGACTTGGTGGTGCAAATGTAGCCTATAGCCTGTTTTAGAGAAATGTCATCACCGAATATTGTAAGAGCTGTCATTGTCTGCTTATATGCCCCCTTTATTTATTCTATGGTTCTGACTTGGTGTACAGTGAGAATACTGTAAGAACTGCCATGTTCTGAATTCTGTCGCTGTACATTTCAAAGTGCTGAACAAATAGTTATATTGACTTCGTCATGCCCTTATGCCATAGTTTGTACATCTCAATTGTCCGTAGAAACCACATTTGTTTAAGCAAGTCAGCCATATCAGCTATGTTTTTTAAAAGGCAGTAAATGAACTGTTTCGCTGCCAGACCAGGCACTGCTGATAGCCATGTGTAGCGGTGGTGTAGGTGTTGGGACTGCTGTTGGGACTGCTGTTGGGACAGCTTTATGTTGGCCCTAACAGTTTGTGGGCACTGTTTGTCACCGTTATAGTCCAATTAATGTATTGTTTAGTGTTGTGTTGTGTTGTGAAGTGGCTTTGCTGGCATGCACCTAAAAAAATTATAATATTGAGTTTGCCCCACCAAGATTTATATGCTAAAATCGCCACTGGGTTAAGGTTAGGGTTCAGGTTATGGCTAGGGTTAGGGTTGATCCGGGGTGTGGACATTAAGCTAGGGTTAGGGTTAGGGTAATGGTTAGACTATGACCATCTTAAAATAATGAAATATGGCAACTTATAACACTCCCACCTAACCTCTTAGACTCTAGAGAATTAAATTATGCACGCAGTGTGTGGTATAATTTCCCCCTCAATTAGCATACCAAACTAAATCAACCTGAGAAGGGCAGCATTTCACAGGGAATCCTTCCAGCAGTTCAAATTAATTGAATGTACAATAAGCTCCTCCCCTACTGCAGAGCCCCACAATTATGAGACTTCTCAGCTACATTGGATGGGACATAAAGTCTATAACAGTCTATTCTTCCTCTATACATGAATCATAATGGCACATTGGCTTAGGAATACTTTACTTATCCTGGCTGCATGCTATTGTCAAGGACGGGCGTAGGTGTGGTGTGGAATCAAATGCAGGATTCAGATGCAAGTCCAAAATACTTTAATAAAGTCCACAGAAAATAACGGCCACAGAACGAGCCGGAAGAACAAGGAAAAATAACGCACTCCGCGTAAAAGTACAGCAAACGCACAACGTGCGGACTCTCTAATAACAAATGAGCAAAACTGACGGGCAACACCTGCTGACAATGAACAACTACACACAACCACAAGACAGAAACAACGAGAACTTAAAGGACACATAAACAAGACAAAATGAGCAACAGGTGTAACAAATCAGACCAAACCAAACACACACAGAAACAACGAACGGTGTCAGCTAGTACTCCGGGGACGACGACCGCCGAAGCCTGCCCGAACAAGGAGAAGGAGCAGCCTCGGCAGAAACCGTGACAGCTATTTGGTACAGTATAGTGCTTTTCCTTCCTATTCTCTTTGTCTGAATCTTAGCCTATTAACTATTATAAAAAAATAATTTTAAAAAACTATTCTAACTGCTTTTTCAGATTGCAGAGGTGAAGAGGTTGTTGACCAGCAGAGTGGACATGTTACAGCCCTTGAAGGAGGACTGGTAACACTCAGCTGTAACTACACTACCAGTAGTACATCTCCTGATCTCTTCTGGTACATCCAGTTAACTAGGGACTCTCCTCAGTATGTCCTGAGAAGAGATCGTTATTCAGAAGGGAGCAATAGTGATGAGCAATAGCTCAGCATTAAAATCAGTCCCCTTCACGATCCAGAGGGTGCAGCTGTCTGACTCTGCTGTGTACTACTGTGCTCTGAGGCCCACTGTGACAACAGGATATACAGCCCCCTTACAAAAACTATTTGATAGTCTTATATAAGACTCTTAGAGAGCCTAGTGTAAGCTCCACCTCAATGCTTCCTAAGGCAGAGTTAAGGAAGTGGTTTCACAAGCCTATGACACAAGTTTCCTCTCACCTTATACCATCTCACAGCAGTCATGGAACCCTGGCTGAGGAATTTACTGGTTCTTGCTGCATGTTGTTATAGTATGATAATATTATTTTCCTAATTTGTTTTCTGCCTTTGCTCCCATTACTTTCTTTTATCAAACATATTTCTCAGTATAATACTACCAGTATTAATTTCATACTTTTTTATTCCCTCAATCATATTACTTTTTTATTTTCTTCCTAATAAAATGGTGTATTACATTATTTTCCAGAATGCAGAGGAGAAGACTCAGTCACTCAGCCACCTGGAGACGTGATCGCTACTGAGGCAGAACAGGTCACACTGGACTGTCAATTTGATACTCTAGATACAAATCCAGACCTGTTCTGGTACAAGCAGGGAGCTAATGACTTCCCAAAGTATATGCTGAGGTGGGCGACTTTTGGATCAAAAAATGCCATTGAATTCTAGAGGAGATTCGATGCTCATCTCAATTTAACGAAATTTAAATCAGCATTAAAATCAGTCCCCTTGACAATCCAGAGGTTGCAGCTGTCTGATTCTGCTGTGTACTACTGTGCTCTGAGGTCCACTGTGACAACAGGATATACAGCCCCCTTACAAAAACATAAGCAACGAGTCAGAGTGAGAGGCCAAGCCTTCTCAGGTCTCTCCTCCACCCGTTACGGGGTCTGAGACACCGAAGCCTCCCACCATTAGCTCTGACAAACTGAAAACCCTAGTCATTGGCGACTCCATTACCCGCAATATTAGAATTAAAAAGAATCATCCAGCGATCATACACTGTTTAACAGGGGGCAGTGCTACCGACGTAAAGGCTAATCTGAAGATGGTACTGGCTAAGGCAGTGTACAGAGTATAGGGATATTCTTATCCACGTCGGCACCAACGATGTTAGGATGAAACAGTCAGAGGTCACCAAGAGCAACATAGCTCAGCGTGTAAATTAGCTAGAAAGATGTGTCGGCATCGAGTAATTGTCTCTGGCCCCTCCCAGTTAGGTGGTGATGAGCTCTACAGCAGAGTCTCACAACTCAATCGCTGGTTGAAAACTGTTTTCTGCCCCTCCCAAAATATAGAATTTGTAGATAATTGGCCCTCTTTCTGGGACTCACCCACAAACAGGACCATGCCTGGCCTGCTGAGGAGTGACGGACTCCATCCTAGCTGGAGGGGTGCCCTCATCTTATCTACCAACATAGACAGGGCTCTAGCTCCTCTAGCTCCACAATGAGATTGGGTGCAGGCCAGGCAGCAGGCTGTTAGCCAGCCTGCCAGGTTAGTGGAGTCTGCCACTAGCACAGTCAGTGTAGTCAGCTCAGCTATCCCCATTGAGACCGTGTCTGTGCCTCGATCTAGGTTGAGCAAAACTAAACATGGCAGTGTTCGGCTTAGCAATCTCACTGGAATAAAGACCTCATCCAGTCCTTTTATTATTGAAAGAGATTGTGATATCTCTCAAAATAGGGCTACTTAATGTTAGATCCCTCACTTCCAAGGCAGTTATGGTCAATGAACTAATCACTGATCATAATCTTGATGTGATTGGCCTGACTGAAACATGGCTTAAGCCTGATGAATTTACTGTGTTAAATGAGGTCTCTCCTCCTGGTTACACTAGTGACCGTATCCCCTGCGCATCCCACAAAGGCGGAGGTGTTGCTAACATTTACGATAGCAAATGTCAATTTACCCCCACAAAAATGAATGCGTTTTTGTCTTTTGAGGTTCTAGTCATGAAATCCATGCAGCCTACTCAATCACTTTGTATAGCTACTTTTTACAGGCCAAATGTTTTTCCTCATAATCCTGGACTATCGGACCACCATCTTATTATGTGGTCCTCTGTAGCTCAGCTGGTAGAGCACGGCGCTTGTAACGCCAAGGTAGTGGGTTCGATCCCCGGGACCACCCATACACAAAAATGTATGCACGCATGACTGTAAGTCGCTTTGGATAAAAGCGTCTGCTAAATGGCATATTATTTATGTTTGCAATCGCAACAAATGATCTGCTCAGACCCCAACCAAGTATCATCAAAAGCCGTGCTATAAATTCTCGGACAACCCAAAGATTCCTAGAGTACAAAAATCAGTTAACGACCTAACTGAGGATCTAAATGTAACCTTGCATAATATCCTAGATGCAGTCGCACCCCTAAAAACCAAAAACATTTGTCACAAGAACCTAGCTCCCTGGTATACAGAAAATACCTGAGCCTTGAAGCAAGCTTCCAGAAAATAGGAACGGAAATGGCGCTCCACCAAACTGAAAGTCTTCCTACCAGCTTGGAAAGAAAGTACAGTGCAATATTGAAGAGCCCTCACTGCTGCTCGATCATCCTATTTTTCCAACCTAATTGAGGAGAATAAGAACAATCCAAAATGTCTATTTGATACTGTCGCAAAGCTAACTAAAAGCAGCATTCCCCAAGAAAGGATGCTTTTCACTTCAGCAGTGATGAAATCATGATCTTCATCTTCGACGAAAAGATCATGATCATTAGAAAGCAAATTACGGCCTCCTCTTTGAATGTGAGTATTTCTCCAAAGCTCAGCTGTCCTGAGTCTGCACAAAACTGCCAGGACCTAGCATCAACAGAGACACTCAAGTTTGTTTAATACTATATCTCAGTATGAAAATGTATGCACTCACTAACTGTAAGTCACTCTGGATAAGAGCGTCTGCTAAATGACTAAAATGTAAAATGTAAAATCTCTTGAGACATTCATGAAAATGGTCATGGCCTCTAAACCTTCAAGCTGCACACTGGACCCTATTCCAACTAAACTACTGAAAGAGCTACTTCCTGTGCTTGGCCCTCCTATGTTGAACATAATAAATGGCTCCCTATCCACTGGATGAGTACCAAACTCACTAAAAGTGGAAGTAATAAAGCCTCTCTTGAAAAAGCCAAACCTTGACCCAGAAAATGTAAAACAAACATTTTTGGCCTACAACGAATCTCCCATTCCTCTCAAAAAATTTTGAAAAAGCTGTTGTGCAGCAACTCACTACCTTCCTGAAGACAAATAATGTATACGAAACGCTTCAGTCTGGTTTTAGACCCCATCGTAGCACTGAGACTGCACTCGTCTCCCGATCCCCCCTGTCTCAGCCTCCAGTATCTATGCTGAAATAGTCTGTGTCTAGGGTCAGTCTGTTATATCTGGTGTTTTTCTCCTGTCGTATCCGGTGTCCTGTGTGAATTTAAGTATGCTCCCTCTAATTTCTCTCTCTCTCTCTTTCCCTCTCTCACTCCCCTCCCGGAGGACCTGAGCCCTAGGACCATGCCTGAGAACTACCTGGCCTGATGACTCCTTGCTGTCCCCAGTCCGCCTGGTTGTGCTGCGGCTCCAGTTTCAACTCTTCTGCCTGCAGCTATGGAACCCTGACCTGTTCACCGGACATGCTACCTTGTCCCAGACCTGCTGTTTTCAACTCTCTCTCTACCGCACCTGCTATTTCAACCTCTAAATGCCAGGCTATGAAAAGCCAACTGACATTTACTCCTGATGTACTGACCTGTTGCAACCTCTACAACCACTGTGCGTATTATTTGACCCTGCTGGTCATCTATGAATGTTTGAACATCTTGGAGAAAAATCTGGCCTTAATGGCCATGTACTGTTATAATCTCCACCCGGCACAGCCAGAAGGGGACTGGTCACCCCAGAGCCTGGTTCCTCTCTAGGTTTCTTCCTAGGTTTCTGCCTTTCCAGGGAGTTTTTCCTAGCCACCGTGCTTCTACATCTGCATTGCTTGCTGTTTGGGGTTTTAGGCTGGGTCTCTGTATAGCACTTTGTGACATCTGTGATGTAAAAAGGGCTTTATAAATACATTTGATTGATTGATTGATTGACTACTGAGCTACTCAATTCTCACTACCTCCATTGTCACTATCTCCCTGATACTACCAAGATTATTCGTAGCAGATGAAGATAATCATAGTGATGATGATGATGATTATGCTGTCATGTTTTATGCCTATAAAGCTATCTCTTCCAATTCAGCTCTAAATGTAGATGTAAGAGACATTAAACTGCCATTACAATATCTCATGGATTAGAAAATAGACAATTTATTTTAGAATAGGCCCAGTGTTACAGGATGAGTTTAGAAAAAGCAATACTCAGTATTGTGTACAGAGTAATGAAAAAGCCAGCATCAACCACAAGGGGGACACATTACCAAGTGAGTGTTGCTTTCTACTCTGAAATGACTTGTCTATTTGAACATCCCCTCTGTGCTGTGCTGCATGGTCTAGGCCTGTGCTGCTACAAAGACAGGAATCAAGAGAGCACACCAGTTTCTATATTGTAACATCAGTTTGTCTTGGTCTTTGTATCCTATGATAAGTATGGTACATTGGCTGTGGACCTCTGTCGTTCTTGCTGCACTTCTCTTTGGTAGGACATGGCTCTCATGATCTTTTTCTCAATACTCTGATGTTACTGGAATCCTGACATTTATCACAAAAGGTATTCTTCTTTGTTTCCAGAGTGCAGAGGAGCAGACAGTGTTACTCAGTCAAAGAGAGAAGTGACTGCTTATGAAGGAAAAGACATGTCTCTCAGCTGTGAATATAACACCAGTTTATCAGCTCCATCTCTCTTCTGGTACATTCAATCCACAAACGATTACCCTCAATATGTTTTGCGGAAGGATGTCATTGGACCAGGGGATATTGATGATAAATTCAATGAGAGATTTGATGCCCATCTCAGTTCCATCACCAAATCAGTCCCCTTAATGATCGAGAGGGTGCAGCTGTCCGACTCTGCTGTGTACTACTGTGCTCTGAGGTCCACTGTGACAACAGGATATACAGCCCCCTACAAAAAGTAGCGTAGCCTTGGTACTAGTGTAGAAAAAATGCAAGACTTACTTCTGTGATGGGTGTGATGTTAGCAGGGCTGTACACCTCACACAGTGACACACAGAAGAACATTCCAGAGGAGAGTGAATGCATGCAAACATCAGTCTGAAGATGGAGAAATCAATCAGTGTATTGATCATTCTGATTATGACTACAGGTAAACAATACCTAAACATTTGAACTCCTTGCATCCTTGTAATCAGATTATCCAATTATTAGTTAAGTCATTTAAATGTGAAAAATAGGCATGTGTTTTCAATCAGCTTTGATTATCTATTTTTCCTCTGCAGGAATGGTATCTGGAGTGTGACTCCAAACAAGGAGGAGTACACTCCCACTGAGGGATCATCTGTGTCTCTGAGCTGTACATATGAAACAAGCAGCAGTAACATCTACCTTTACTAAACCAGACAAGATAAAGCGTGCCTATCTATATAATGAATATGAACTGGGTGGGTTGAGATGATTAAATATAAAAGCAATAAACCTCTCTCTAAAAGCTTCACTTATCCAAAAATTGTACTTTAACCCTAAATGTTTCTCAAGTAGATTACTAAGAAAAGCTAATCCGTTGTTTAAAAATGGCCTTTTTGCCTTTGTGCAGATTAACATGTCTCATTTTCGATTAATTTAAAATGATACTTTTTTCAAAGTATCTCTCTTTTTCAAACAAGCATTGCAGAGCTGGCTACTATTTCAATTTCATCCCACTGAAAATATAGAACAAATATTACAACAAATATTATGGCTGAACTCAAATGTGCTGGTTGATAAAATACATATATTTATGAAAAATATGTTTGAAAGGGGTATTTTGTTTTTAAATTACATTGTAAATTGGAATGGTAGAGTTATGTATTTCATGGAGTTATCAGAATTGTATGGGATGGTCTGCTCAATCCAAGATTACAACCAATTGATTACAGCATTACCCCAAAAATGGAGCAGGCAGGTGACAGTGTGAGGAGGTAGGGAACTGGTCTGTCTTCCCAATATAAAGGATCAAAACTGGCGGAGGAATAAAAATAGCATAAATAGGAAAGTATACCAGTTTCATTTGAGGACCAGGATTTTGACAGCTGTGCCATACAGATTGCAAAATAGTTGGGAAGAGATTTTCGATGTACCGATTCCATTGTACAGGGTGTATGAGTTGATATATAAACCAACGCAAGATTCAAGACTTCGTGCTTTTCAGCTAAAATTATTGTACAGAATTCTTCCCACCAACAAAATGTTGAATATTTGGGGCATAAAATCATCGCTGCTCTGCAGATTTTGTTGTGAGGATACAGAATCAATAGACCATTTGTTTTGGTATTTCCCTCAGGTAGCTTGTTTCTGGTCTCAGGTTCAGGAATGGCTGAAAATGCATAACATTGATCTAAAATTGACCCTAGAAATAGTACTGTTGGGAGATCTGGAGAGACTGGGTCAGTCAATTACTAATATACTGATACTCTTAGCAAAAGTATTTATCTTCAACTCGTTCCCCGCCGCTCTCCCCTCAGGCGGATGATTGAAGACCGCCCGGAAGCGGCGGGTGAAATCCTCGTAACGAACCAACGTAGCGTCTATCCCTCCTCATTCGGCGTTGGCCCACTCCAGCGCTTTCCCCGACAAACAGGAGATGAGGGCGGACACTCTCTCGTATCCCGAGGGAGCCGGGTGGACGGTCGCCAGGTAGAGCTCCACCTGGAGCAGGAACCCCTGGCACCCGGCAGCCGTCCCATCATAGGCCTTCGGGACCGGGAGCCGAATCCCACTGGATCCAGGTGATGGAGGGGTGGACAGTGGTGTGGGTTGAGGTGAAGTTAATGGGGGTGTGGGAAAACCCTCTCTCTCCCATCGCTCCATGGTGTGCAGCACGTGATCCATGGCTGTGCCCAGATTGTGGAGCATCGTCGCGTGCTGCTGGACGCGCTCCTCCACCGGTAACGGAGGGCTGGGTGCACCTGCTGACTCCATATGGGATGCGTGATTCTGTCAGCTGTCAGTGTGCAGCGGTAGGACGGAGTCAGGTGCAGGACACAGAACTGAGTAACAGATTAACTTTACTCAAAAATAATCAAACACTAATTTCCACGCAGGGAAATACACCAGCTCACAGCAGTCATAAACACAAAACAAAGAACAATCACGCACAAAACCATGAGGGAACCAGAGTGTTAAATAGGGAAATAATCATAACGTGATGGGAACCAGGTGTGTACAATCAAGACAAAACAAATGGAAAACAGAAACGTTGATCGGTGGCAGCTAGAAAGCCGGTGACGACAACCGCCGATAGCCGCCCGCACAAGGGGAGGCACCAACTTCGGCGGAAGTCGTGACAAATATCCCATATCTGCTCCCAAATTCTTCCTCCTCATCTCAGTGTATTCAACATCTGCTGAGACAATAGTTACTGCAGATCCACCGTATCCTAGACTGTCAGTTAACGTTGACAAAGTGGCGGAACGTGTGGATCTGAAGATCTCCTCTGCTGAAGTGACAGACTCAGCTCTGTACTACTGTGCCCTGCAGCCCACAGTGACAGGAAACCCCAAAACACTGTACAAAACCTGATCTTGACAATATAAACACAGAGAACCTGAATCTGAGACCCCTAGAACCCCTGAGTCTGAATAGATCTTATCTACCATCTATTATATTCCCTTCTTTAAATAGGAAAGTTATTTGCATGTTTGACTACCAGTGACCAGATTTTATATTTGGAAATAAAGTAAAAATGTCATGAATATCAGAATAATTTCATATGACTAAACATGCTACACATTCTCTCATATAAATGTCTCTGAATTGATGCCATCTTTACTGTCATTTAGTAAACCAAACATTCACCACCACCACCACACTTCATTAAGAGCCTGCATTGAATGAGTTTTATGTCATAAGCTGGGCAGTAGCTCTACCGTTGGGTCCTTGAGCAAGGCCCTAAACCCCATAACTAGCTGTCGTGACGTGACTTACTTTAATGTATGACTGTTATTTATTTTATCACCTAACAATGTTTAATTGTCACTCGATTAAATTAATCATGTAACAATTAACTCATTAGGAATTTGGGGCACCACAGAAGAAGTTGTTTAACGAGTTACCATTGTCACGGTTTCGGCCCCGGAGTACTAGACACCCTGCTGGCCACCCGCGGCCGTTCCGAGTGGGGTTCGTCCATTCCACCCACCAGCACCTCCGAGCCGAGCCCAATGGAGCTCGGGGGTGCTGGCGCTAGAGAGAGGAGGAGGAGGAGCCCGAGGAGGGCCGTCCCCTGCACCAACTGTGGCCGTGGAGGGTACACCGCGGCTAGGTGCTGGGGAGGGTCTCCTAGGGGAGAGGACAACAGGCCACACACTGGGGAGCCCTTCCAGGTGAGTAGGCGTCCCACTTACCCAGAGCTCTCTGTTGTGCACTTCTGTATACCTGTAAGATTTCCACAGGTTGCACCTCATTCACAGCATAAGGCGCTAGTAGATTCAGGCGCAGCTGGGAATTTTGTTGATCGGAAATTTTGTTTAGAGTTAGGGATTCCCCTCCTTCCTGTTGACGCCCCATTTCCCGTTCATGCACTAGATAGCCGTCCGTTGGGATCGGGATTGATTAGGGAGGTCACAGCGCCACTTAGGATGTGTACGCAGGGGGGTCGTGAGGAAACTATTCAGCTATATCTGATCGACTCTCCTGCGTATCCGGTGGTGCTGGGAATTCCCTGGTTGAGTACCCATAATCCTTCCATTTCGTGGCAACAGAGGGCTCTTAAGGAGTGGTCTGCCCAGTGTGAAGAGCGGTGTCTAGGTGTTTCCGTGGGGGCGACCTCGGTGGAGAGTCCAAACACATTTTCTGACAGGAGGAAAAAGGGGGTTCCTTGCAAGCTGAAGAAAACCATCCCAACCGTGAAGCACGGGGGTGGCAGCATCATGCTGTGGGGGTGCTTTGCTGCAGGAGGGACTGGTGCACTTCACAAAATAGATGGTATCATGAGGAAGGAAAATTATGTGGATATATTGAAGCAACATCTCAAGACATCAGTCAGGAAGTTAAAGCTTGGTCGCAAATGGGTCTTCCAAATGGACAATGACCCCAAGCATACTTCCAATGTTGTGGCAAAATGGCTTAAGGACAACAAAGCCAAGGTATTGGAGTCGCCATCACAAAGCCCTGATCTCAATCCTATAGAAAATTGTGCACAGAACTGAAAAAGCGTGTGCGAGTAAGGAGGCCTACAAACCTGACTCAGTTACACCAGCTCTGTCAGGCCAATATTCACCCAACTTATTGTGGGAAGCTTGTGGAAGGCTACCCGAAACTTTTGACCTAAGTTAAACTATTTAAAGGCAATGCTACCAAATACTAATTGAGTGTGTGTAGACTTCTGATCCACAGGGAATGTGATGAAAGAAATAAAAGCAGAAATAAATCATTCTCTCTACTATTATTCTGACATTTCACATTCTTAAAATAAAGTGGTGATCCTAACTGGCCTAAGACAGGGAATTTTTACTAAGATTAAATGTCAGGAATTGTGAAAAACTGAGTTTAAATGTATTTGGCTAAGGTGTATGTAAACTTCCGACTTCAACTGTATATTTTCCCTGTATCTCCACATCAACTGAACAATTAAACTGTTATTTTAGGGAAATATATTCCCTTCTTCAGGAAATAAGACTTTATATTGTCTGCATGTTCCTGTTGTGATATAACATGATCACTGATACTAGCCTGAATAGATACAGAATAAAGAACATTTGTTGTGTTGTTTTGCTTTCTTAGAGGATTAAGGGCAGTAATTGTCTTATTCTTATCCATTGGTTTTTGTCAACAGCATACATTTTGAGATAATACCAATAGAGGGCATTTATGAGCTCTATTATCTCTATTTAGAACTTCAGCAAAATCATGAAGATTACATTTAGCAGCAATCCAATCCAGAAATCCAAACCAGATATCCAGTTAATACTAATCATCTCTACCTGTTCTGGTAAAAGCATGAAGTAAATAGCTTCCCAAAGTTCATGCTGGGACGTTTTTCTTTTGGAAGTACAAATGCCACTGTGTTCAAGGAGAGTTTTGATGCCCATCTCGACACAGACTCCAAATCAGTCCCCTTGACGATCCAGAGGGTGCAGCTGTCTGACTCTGCTGTGTACTACTGTGCTCTGAGGTCCACTGTGACAACAGGAGATACAGCCCCCTTACAAAAACATACTGAGCTACACAATGACAATACACCTGTCTGTACAGTATACAACACCACTTTGAAATGGACACAGTAACCTTCTCACTACCTCCCTGATACTACCAAGACTTGTGGTAGCAGATGATGATAATCACAGTCATGATAATGATGATGATGATGATGATGATGATGATGATTATACAGAAAGTGATTTTTGATGCCAATAAAGCTACCTCTTCCAAATCAGCTCTAGTTGTAGATGTAAGATACATTAAAATGCCATTACAATATCTCATGTATTAGAACATATACAGCTAGTAGTGTCTAACTAGATTAATTCAGGAGAAAAAGTTATACTCAGTATTGTGTACAGAGTAATGTAAAAGCCAGCATCAACCACAAGGGGACCACATTACCAAGTGGGTGTTGCTTTCTACTCTGAAATGATTTGTCTATTTGAACATCCCCTCTGTGCTGTGCTGCATGGTCTAGGCCTGTGTTGCCACAAAGACAGGAATCAAGAGAGCGCACCAGTTTCTGTATTGTAACATCAGTTTGTCTTGGTCTTTGTATCCTATGATAAGTATGGGACATTGGCTGTGGACCTCTGTTGTTCTTGCTGCACCTCTCTTTGGTAGGATACGGCTCTCATTATCTTTTTCTCAATACTCTGATGTTACTGGAATCCTGATAGTTTTTTTCTCAAGTGACTGCTTATGAAGGAGAAGACTTGTCTCTCAACTGCACCTATAACACCAGTTTATCAGCTCCATCTCTCTTCTGGTACATTCAATCCACAAACGATTTCCTGAATATGTTGAAAGGATGTCATTGGACCAGGGGATTTTGATGATAAATTCAAGAAGAGATTTGATGCCCATCTCAGTTCCATTACCAAATCAGTCCCCTTGACGATCCAGAGGGTACATCTGTCTGACTCTGCTGTGTACTACTGTTCTTTGAGGCCCACTGTGACAACAGGATATACAGCCCCCCTACAAAAACAAGTGTATCCTTGCCACTGGTGTAGAAATAATGTAAGCCTTACTTCTGTGGTAGGTGTGACTTAACCAGGGCTGTACACCTCACACAGTGACACACAGAATAACATTTCAGAGGAGAGTGAATGCATGCAAACATCAGCCTGAAGATAGAGAAATCAATCAGTGTATTGATCATTCTGATTATGGCTACAGGTAAAAAATACCTAAACATTTGAATTCCTTGCATTCTTATAATCAGATTATTATTATGGTATTGGTTGGAAAACATTTATTGATGAAGTTAAATAATTTAAATGTAAATAATAAGCATGAGTTTTCAATCAGCTTTATTATAAATTTTTTCCTCTGCAGGAATGGTATCTGGAGATAGTGTGACTCCTGACAAGGAGGAGTACACCCCCACTGAGGGATCATCAGTGACTCTGAGCTGTACATATGAAACAAGCAGTGATTATCTTTACCTTTACTGGTACCGGCATTATTCTAACCAGGCTCCTCAGTTTCTATTGTATAAAGGTGCCAGATCAAGAACCAGTGAACATATCCCTGATAAGAGATATACATCCAAAACATTCCAGACATCAACTGAACTGATCATACAACATCTAACCCTGGCAGACACAGCTCTCTACTACTGTGCTCTTGACTCAACACAGTGATACAAAGTATATAAGACACTGTACAAAAACCTGCAGACCAAAAATGCTTTGTTGCTGTGTGGAACATAATTAAATATCAAACCACAATGTGCTATCATAATGGCAGAGGTTGCAATCAGAGAAGTGTGGTCACACCTTTGCTGTGTGCAATCACCAGTGTGACACTCTGGCTCCGGGACTTTTATATTGAGCCAGGGTTGTTCATTTTCAGTTGGGTGTATTTCTATGTTGGGTATTCTAGTTGTTCATTTCTATGTTTGGTTGTTGTTCTTGATTAGTCATATGACTCCCAATCGGAGGTAACGAGTGTCAGCTGTCGGCTCGTTATCTCTGATTTGGAGCCATATTTAAACTGTGTGGGTTCACCTTGGTTTTGTGGGTTTTTGTTCCATGTTCTGTCAGTGTCACAGAGGACTTCTCGTATCGTCATTGTTTATTGTTTTCTGTTCGAGTACTTTAAATAAAGTCATGTTCACTTCAGACGCTGCGCTTTGGTCCACTCCTTTTGAAGACGATCGTGACAGAAAAACCCACCAATCTAGGACCAAGCAGCGTGTCAAGCGGCAACAGGACCCAGCTCCAAAGGCTTCCTGGACATGGGAGGAGATTTTGGACGGAAAGGGGTCCTGGACTTGGGAGGAGATCCTGGATGGGATGGATCGCCGTCCATGGAGCGAAACGGTGGAGAGGCGACGGCGAGAGGAGCAACGGCGTCGGCAGGGCCAACGTCGGAAGGACGAGAGGCAACCCCAAAAAAATTTGGGGGGGGGGCACATGGCTTGGGCGGCTGGGCAGCAGGAGGCTGCCACAGGGAGATATGGAGAGAAGGCTATCGGTTTACGGGAGCCATTGGCGAGTAGAGGGAGGGAAGTTGTTGTGGCACGGCGTGAGAGACTGATGTGTGTTACCAGTCCGGTCCGTCCCGTTCCTGATCCCCAGTTAAGGCCAGTGGTGTGTGTTCCCGGTACGGACCGGCCTGTTCCTACTCCACGCACCAGGTCCACGGTGTGCGTCGCCAGCCCAGTCCGGCCTGTTCCTGCTCCACGCACCAGGGATACGGTGCGCTTCGCCAGCCCGGCCCGGCCTGTTCCGGCCACTCGCACCAGGGATACGGTGCGCGTCGCCAGCCCAGCCCGGCCTGTTCCTGCCACTCGCACCAGGGATACGGTGCGCGTCGCCAGCCCAGCCCGGCCTGTTCCTGCTCCACGCACCAGGGATACGGTGCGCTTCGCCAGCCCGGCCCGGCCTGTTCCGGCCACTCGCACCAGGGATATGGTGCGCGTCGCCAGCCCAGCCCGGCCTGTTCCTTCTCCCCGCACTAGCCCTGAGATGCGTGTCCTCAGCCCGGTACCTCCAGTTCCGGCACCACGCATCAGGCCTACGGTGCGTCCCCAGGGCCCAGCATGCCCTGTTGCTTCTCCCCGCACTAGCCCTGAGATGCGTGTCCTCAGCCTGGGACCACCAGTTCCGGCACCACGCATCAGGCCTACGGTGCGTCCCCAGGGCCCAGCATACCCTGTTCCTTCTCCCCGCACTAGCCCTGAGATGCGTGTCCTCAGCCCGGTACCTCCAGTTCCGGCACCACGCATCAGGCCTACGGTGCGTCCCCAGGGCCCAGCATGCCCTGTTGCTTCTCCCCGCACTAGCCCTGAGATGCGTGTCCTCAGCCCGGTACCTCCAGTTCCGGCACCACGCACCAGGCCTACGGTGCGCCTCAGACGGCCAGAGTCTGCCGTCTGCCCAACGGGGCCTGAACTGCCCGTCTGCCCAAAGGCGCTTGAACTGGCCGTCTGTACTGAGCCTGCAAAGCCGCCCGTCTGCCATGAGCCTTCAGAGCCGTCCGCCAGACCGGAGCCGCTAGAGCCTTCCGCCAGACAGGATCAGCCAGAGCCTTCCGCCAGACAGGATCAGCCAGAGCCTTCCGCCAGACAGGATCAGCCAGAGCCTTCCGCCAGCCATGAGCAGCCAGATCCGTCAGCCAGCCATGAGCAGCCAGATCCGTCAGCCAGCCATGAGCAGCCAGATCCGTCAGCCAGCCATGAGCAGCCAGATCCGTCAGCCAGCCATGAGCCGTCCAGCCAGGATCCGCCAAAACCGTCCAGCCAGGATCCGCCAGAGCCGTCCAGCCGGAATCCGCCAGAGCCGTCCAGCCAGGATCCGCCAGCCAGCCAGGATCCGCCAGAGCCAGCCAGCCAGGATCCGCCATTCAGTCTGGTGCTGCCCCTTATCCTGGTGCTGCCCCTTATCCTGGTGCTGCCCCTTATCCTGGTGCTGCCCCTTAGTCCGGTGCTACCCCTTAGTCCGGTGCTGCCTCTGAGTCCGGTGCTGCCCCTTAGTCCGGTGCTGCCCCTTAGTCCGGTGATGCCCCTTAGTCCGGTGCCGCCCCTTAATCCAGTGGGGTTTAGTTGGGGGGTGGTCATGTGGAGGAGGCTACGGAAGCGGATAGTGACTAAGGTGGGGTGGGGACCACGACCAGTGCCAGAGCCGCCACCGTGGACAGACGCCCACCCAGACCCTCCCTAGACTGTATGCTGGTGCGCCCGGAGTTCGCACCTTTAGGGGGGGGTACTGTGACACTCTGGCTCCGGGACTTTTATATTGAGCCAGGGTTGTTCATTTTCAGTTGGGTGTATTTCTATGTTAGGTATTCTAGTTGTTCATTTCTATGTTTGGTTGTTGTTCTTGATTAGTCATATGACTCCCAATCGGAGGTAACGAGTGTCAGCTGTCGGCTCGTTATCTCTGATTGGGAGCCATATTTAAACTGTGTGGGTTCACCTTGGTTTTGTGGGTTTTTGTTCCATGTTCTGTCAGTGTCACAGAGGACTTCTCGTATCGTCATTGTTTATTGTTTTCTGTTCGAGTACTTTAAATAAAGTCATGTTCACTTCAGACGCTGCGCTTTGGTCCACTCCTTTTGAAGACGATCGTGACAACCAGGTTGTCTAGTGTTTCTCTGTCTTCATATTCAATGAACTGTGAGAATTATGTATTTGTCACTCTTCTAGTCTTCAATTTCAGTTAGAGAATGGTTGGAAAAGCACTTGGGAATACAACAATGTTATTGTTTGTAGTTACTCCTCCTCACAATTCACACAGCTTGGGCTGTAGTGGAACAGGTTGAGAGCTTCAAGTTCCTTGTTGTCCACATCACCAACAAACTATCATGGTCCAAACACACCAAGACAGTCGTGAAGAGGGCACGACAAAGCCTATTCCCCCTAAGGAGACTGAAAAGATTTGGCATGGGTCCTCAGATTCTCAAAAAGTTCTCCAGCTGCACCATCGAGAGCATCCTGATTGGTTGCATCACTGCCTGGCATGGCAACTGCTGGCCTCCGACCGCAAGGCACTACAGAGTGTAGTGCGTACGGCCCAGTACATCACTGGGGCCAAGCTTCCTGCCATCCAGGACCTATATACCAGACGGTGTCAGAGGAAGGCCCTAAAAATTCAAAGACTCCAGCCACCCGGAACCGGAGCGCGAGGTCCAAAAGGCTTCTTAACAGCTTCTACCCCCAAGCCATAAGACTCCTGAACAGCTAATGTGGTGAATTATTATTAATAAACTGTAGAGTTTAATGGACTATGAGGTAGAACTGGGTTAATCAAGAGCATAAAGTTAGAATTTTTTGTTACGGGGCCAGGAATTGTATTTTGTCATTTAATTTCACTGTGTGGGTGAGTAGAGAGGGAATCTGCCCTAGGGTCAGATTGCTTGCTCTTACTTAGATCCATGGTTGTCTTATCATATCAAAGACTGAAACTGGCTTGGGCCGTTTGTTTTTGTCTTCAAACACAGTGAAAAAAGCCAGGGTTGAACAGAGTTTAAACTAAACAGGAGTGTTTTTGCAAGATAAGGATTGACTGATTGTAGTACTCTGAACTTAATGAAATTTGAGTTTAGCCGCTCTCAGAGACAAAGGAAGTGGGCGGAGCAATAAAAGAGTGGAAAAACTGAAGAGGACTATATAAGATGGAGGGAGACCGTAAGGATGTGCCACTCTGCAGACTGGTATCGGCTTTGTTGAAAACTTTAATAAAGTCATTTCATGATGCAACAACAACTCTGTAAGACCTTATTTGTAATAAAGTATAGTGGTTATTTTCCACAACACTAATCATGGCTACCCAGACTATTTGCATTGTCCCACCCACCCCACCCCACCCCAGCCCATCATTTATGCTGCTGCTGCTCTGTTTATTATCTATGCATTGTCACTTTAACTGTACCCACATGTACATATTACCTCAATTACCTCGACTAACCAGTGCCCAGTTCCTGTATATAGCCTCCGTACCGTAAATATACTGTTATATTATTATGACAACAGGAGATACAGCCCCCTTACAAAAACAATGTGTCCATAGAAACATACAGTACTACTGAAAAGTTGTAAATATATTTTATAGTAGACCTGAATTAGATACTCTGTAGGCTCCATGAGTGTTTGTTCCTGAATTATAATAGAATAACTGCACCTTTTCAACATCATCGAACATGTATATAATTGACAATTGCTTTAAGCTACTTTCGATTTCATGTGAGCTAGATGTAAGCTTTTCACTTTGTCTAATGTACTGCATTGAATGTACCTGGCGCCGACGAAGATGGCGGCCTCGCGGCTAGATCTTAGGAAACTTTGCAGTATTTTTTTTTTATGTATTTTTTTTTTCATTATTAGCTCAGAAAGTGTTTTGCATCATTACGTACAGCCGGGAAAAACTGTTGGATATCAGAGCGGCGGTAACTCATCAGCATTACGACCAGGAATACGACTTTCCCGAATCAGATCCTTTGTTTACTCTCTCCAGGGCAACTGAACTGATTCCAGCGGCTGACCCAAAACATCGGCGGCGGAGGAGAGGCACTCGGAGCGGCCTATTGGTTCGACTTAGAAGGCGCGCACACCACCCACCGCTTCCAAGTATTCTACTCACTAATGTTCAGTCTCTGGTTAACAAGCTCGATGAACTACGGGCAAGGATTTCTTTCCAGAGAGACATCAAGGCCTGTAACATGCTCTGTTTCAAGGAAACATGACTCTCTCGGGATATTCTGTCGGAATCGGTCCAGCCAGATGGGTTCTCAGTTCATCGCGCAGACAGGAATAAATAAATGTGTGTTTCATGATTAACGACTCATGGTGTAATTGAAGTAACATACAGGAACTTGAGTCCTTCTGTTCACCCGACCTAGAATATCTCACAATCAAATGCCGACCGTATTATCTCCCAAGAGAATTTTCTACGGTTATAGTCACGGCCGTGTATATCCCCCCTCAAGCCGATACCACGACGGCCCTCAAAGAACTTCACTGGACCTTATGCAAACTGGAAACCACATATCCTGAGGCTGCATTTATTGTAGCCGGGGATTTTAACAAAGCAAATTTGAGGACTAGGCTGCCGAAGTTCTATCAACATATCGACTGTTGTACTCGCGCTGCTAAAATCCTCGACTATTGCTATTTGAACTTCTGGGATGGTTATAAGGCCCTCCCCCGCCCTCCTTTCGGCAAATCTGACCACGACTCCATTTTGCTTCTACCTTCCTATAGGCAGAAACTCAAACAGGAAGTACCCGTGCTAAGGACTATTCAACGCTGGTCTGACCAACCGGAATCCACGCTTCAAGATTGTTTTGATCACGCGGACTGGGATATGTTCCGGGTAGCTTCTGAAAATAATTTTGACGTATACACTAAAACGGTGACTGAGTTTATCAGGAAGTGTATAGGTGATGTTGTGCCTACTGTGACAATTAAAACCTACCCTAACCAGAAACCGTGGATAGATGGCAGCATTCGCGCAAATCTGAAAACGCGAACCACCGAATTCAACCATGGCAAGGTGACTGGGAATATGACATAATACAAACAGTGTAGCAACTCACTCCATAAGGCAATTAAACTGGCAAAACACCAGTATTTGGACAAAGTGGAGTCGCAATTCAACGGCTCAGCCACGTCGCCGACACCGACATCTCGCTTCCAGACAAGCTAAACACCTTCTTCGCCCGCTTTGAGGATAACACAGTGCCACTGACGAGGCCCACTACCAAAGACTGTGGCCTCTCCTTCTCCATGGCCGACGTGATTTAGACATTTAAGCATGTTAACCCCCGCAAGGCTGCCGGCCCAGACGGCATCCCTAGCCGCGTCCTCAGAGCATGTGCAGACCAGCTGGCAGGTGTGTTTATGGACATGCTTCAAGATGGCCACCATTGTTCCTGTACCAAGAAAGCAAAAGTAACTGAACTAAATGACTATCGCCCTGTAGCACTCACCTCTGTCATCATGAAGTGCTTTGAGAGACTAGTCAAGGATCATATCACCTCTACCTTACCTGTCACCCTAGACCCACTTCAATTTGCTTACCGCCCCAATAGATCCACAGACGATGCAATCGCCATCACACTGCACACTGCCCCTATCCCATCTGGACAAAAGGAATACCTATGTAAGAATGCTGTTCATTGACTATAGCTCAGCATTCAACACCATAGTACCCTCCAAGCTCATCATTAAGCTTGAGGCCCTGGGTCTGAACCCCGCCCTGTGCAACTGGGTCCTGGACTTCCTGACGGGCCACCCCCAGGTGGAGAAGGTAGGAAACAATATCTCCACTTCGCTGATCCTCAACACTGGGGCCCCACAAGGGTGTGTGCTCAGCCCCCTCCTGTACTCCCTGTTCACCCATGACTGCGTGGCCAAGCACGCCTCCAACTCAATCATCAAGTTTGCAGACAACACAACAGCAGTAGGCTTGATTACCAACAATGATGAGACCGCCTACAGGGAGGAGGTGAGGGCTCTGGGAGTGTGGTGCCAGGAAAATAACCTCTCACTCAACATCAACAAAACAAAGGAGATGATCGTGGACTTCAGGAAACAGCAGAGGGTGCACCGCCCTATCCACATCGACGGAACCGCAGTGGAGAAGGTGGAATGCTTCATGTTCCTTGGCGTACACATCACCGACAAACTGAAATGGTCCACCCACGCAGACAGTGTGGTGTAGAAGGCGCAAAAGAGCCTCTTCAACCTCAGGAGACTGAAAACCCTCACACCTAAAACCCTCACAAACTTTTACAGATGCACAATTGAGAGCATCCTGTCGGGCTGTATCACCGCCTGGTACGGCAACTACACCGCCTACAACGGCAGGGCTCTCCAGAGGGTGGTGCGGTCTGCCGAACGCATTACCGGGGGCAAACTACCCGCCCTCCAAGACACATACAGCACCCGATGTCACAGGAAGGCCAAAAAGATCATCAAGGACATCAACCACCCGAGCCACTGCCTGTTCACCCCGCTATCATCCAGAAGGCGAGGTCAGTACAGCTGCATCAAAGCTGGGACAGAGAGAATTAAAAACAGCTTCTATCGCAAGGCCATCAGACTGTTAAATAGCCATCACTAGCACATTAAAGGCTGGTGCTGCCTATTGAAATCACTGGCCACTTCAAGAAATGGAACACTAGTCACTTTAATAATGTTTACATATCTTGCACTACTCATCTCATATGTATATACTGCATTCTATTCTATAATATTCTACTGTATCTTAGTCAATGCCGCTCTGTCATTGCCTGTCCATATACAGTATATATATGTATTGAGTATATGTGTGTATTGAGTATATGTTGTGAAATTGTTTGATATTACTTGTTAGATATTACTGCACTGTCGGTGCTAGAAGCACAAGCATTTCGCTACACCCGCTATAACATCTGCTAAACACGTGTATGTGACAAATAACATTTGATTTGATTTGATTTGCAGAGAGTGGGAATATCTAATATTTCCGTACTCAATATTGACTCATACATTTTTACACAATCTTTCCTCTCTCTGAACAGGCTCCTCCTTCATGTCTGTCAGTTGATGGTGATATACAGGCTGAGATGGACATGGAAGAGAGAGAGAGAGGATCTCTACCTCTTACTGTAACTCACAGTCACTCTCTGTGTGTTCTGCATAACCATGGTACTCTGTCTGATCATCTGGCTGGTTCTTGCTGTATTGTGCTTCGGTATGAAGGAACCTTTTCTCTCATTGGTATATCTCATCTTTAACTAATTTTAACTATTGTTTTATAATTTCTATCATCTTAAAATTATCACTCAGTCTTTATTTTTTCCCCAGAGTGCAGAGGAGATAATGTGCAACAGCAACCAGGAGGTGTGATTGCTACAAAAGGAGGACTGGTAACACTGAGTTGTCAATATAACACCACCAGTGCTAATAATGTATATCTATATTGGTACAAACAAGAAGCAAATTACTTATCTTAACATATGCTGACCAGTTAATATTTTGGAGAGGTTTGATTCAAGTCTAAATGGCAAGAAACAATCAGTCCCCTTGATGATCTGGAGGGTGCAGCTGTCTGACTCTGCTCTGTGCTACTGTGCCCTGCAGCCCACAGTGACAGGAAACCTGTGCACACTGTACAAACACCTGGAAAGAAAACTGACATCCCCTAGATATCCCCTCATTTTCTATTTCAACATTACCTTGCATAGACAAAACACACATACACAGAAAATGAGCAATGAAAGATTTTCAATGAATACTAAAATAAACATAAATATGGAAAAGTGACAGTAATGTATTAAGGCTATCTGATTGTGTTGCTTATATATACTTTAGATTCTAGATTTAAATAAGAAAATCAAATAAACTATTAATGAATGAATGCCTCATGTTGAATAAATGAATATCTTGCAGATCTTGCATCAAGCAACTCTGTTGTCCTAAAATCAAGAAAATAAATGGAGATAAATAACACAGTTTTATCCAATATCCAATAGAGGGAGACTAAGGTAATCATATTTCAGTGCAGCCCTGCATTTTGAGGACGTGACAGTGGCATCAAGCAGCAGCAAGAAGTCTGCTGTTACTTCTGCTCATCTGACAACTCTCTGTATTTTGGGGTGGGGCTTCAAAGGTCTGAGAACAGATGGTCCATTCAAAACTAGAAGGAGGAGGATGTTTTTTTAGTATATACAAATCTTGTTGTGCTGTGTGTTATCATTTTAACTTCCAGTTTCAGCCACAATGTCAACCCCCACATTTATTTTGCTTTTAGTACTTGCATGTAAGTAATCTACTATAATCTGTAAAATAAATAGATGTTTTATGTTGAATCGAAAACAAAGATTTTATGCGTTGAAAATAGATCTATAACAGAGTAATAATAGAATAATAACATATTTTGCATCTCTTGCAGGTGACAGTAATTGTCAGACCATTGAGCCAACCAGAGAGGAGGTGTACGCTCCAGCAGGTAGCAATATTACACTTTCATGCACCTACTCATCTGTAGTCTCTCTTCAATGGTATCTCCAGGACCCTGGATCAGCTCCTCAGTATATCCTGCTTATCCTGCATGGTGTTGGGTCTCCATCACGGGCTCCAGGTCTGGATCCTAGACTGTCAGTCAAACTAAATGATGAGAAGACCCGTGTGGATCTGGAGATCTCCTCTGCTAAAGAGAAAGACTCTGCTATGTACTACTGTGCACTGACGCCCACAGTGAAAGGAAACCTACATACGCTGTACAAAAACCTAACCTGACACATTCTATAGTTACATGACATGACCTACAGGAGATGTTACATCTCAAGGTTTTTCTTTTTAACAGGAAACTTGGTGTGTGTGTTTAAAAACCTATGTAAAGAGGAGGAGCAACATTGTATATGGCTACTTATCATTTCAAAGTCATAGCAGTGTTTTGGCTTTGCTGTTTTCTAAATAACACATTCATTTCTGATCTCTAACATAGACCATGATGCTACTCTGTTATATTCTACTGATTTCAGCACTTGTATGTGATACTTTAGAAGATGATATTACTGATGAGTATTATTTAGAGGGTAGCAGATTTAAGATCTCCTGTTACTATTTAGTAAAGTCAGACTTTCTGCTCTGGCACAGACAGTACTCTGGATCAGCATACCAACTCCTCTTCTACACTACAGTCACCTCAAAGCCCTCTGTAATAAGAGCTAAACCTGAAGAACCCCGACTCTCTGTTAATCTAAATGAAGAGAGAACCTGTGTGGATCTGGACATCTCCTCTAATGAAGTGACAGACTCTGCTCTGTATTACTGTGCCCTGAGGTCCACAGTGACAGGAAACCCAAACACACTGTATAACAACTGTACAGAAGCAGGGGATAACAATCTTTGTTGTGAACTGTTTCAGATCTAATTATTATCTGTCAGTTCCAACTCAGGTTGACAACACCTTAATGCTTAAAGAAGTCCACATTATCAGTCCTTCTTCACTCCAATCAATACCATTTAAATCAACAAGATATAGAGTATAACTCCCTATCTTCTGTAGAGGGCCTCACCTCAACACTACAAAAACGTATATTTCTCTGAGCAGGTGTCTCCTCCTCCTGACAGTGGAGGTAGTTGCAGGGCAGACAGACAGCAGCCAAACAGTACATATCACATATCACATCCTGCAGATCACATATTTTTTTTTTTTTTTTTTTTTTTTTTTCACCTTTATTTAACCAGGTAAGCCAGTTGTGAACAGGTTCTCATTTACAACTGCGACCTGGCCAAGTCAAAGCAAAGTAGTGCAACAAAAACAACACAGAGTTACATATGGGGTAAAAAAACAAAGTCAGAGATACAACAGAAAATATTTATACAGTGTGTGCAAATGTAGCAAGTTATGGAGGTAAGGCAATAAATAGGCTATAGTGCAGAATAATTACAATAGTATTAACACTGGAATGCTAGATGTGCAAGAGATTATGTGCAAATAGAGATACTGGGGTGCAAAAGAGCAAATTAAATAACAAGGGATGAGGTAGTTGGGTGGGCTAATTTCAGATGGGCTGTGTACAGGTGCAGTGATCGGTAAGGTGCTCTGACAACTGATGCTTAAAGTTATTGAGGGAGATAAGAGTCTCCAACTTCAGAGATTTTTGCAATTCGTTCCAGTCATTGGCAGCAGAGAACTGGAAGGAATGGCGGCCAAAGGAGGTGTTGGCTTTGGGAATGACCAGTGAGATATACCTGCTGGAGCGCAGACTACGGGTGGGAGCTGCTATGGTGACCAATGAGCTAAGATAAGGCGGGGATTTGCCTAGCAGTGATTTATAGATGGCCTGGAGCCAGTGGGTTTGACGACGAACATGTAGTGAGGACCAGCCAACAAGAGCGTACAGGTCACAGTGGTGGGTAGTGTATGGGGCTTTGGAGACAAAACGGATGGCACTGTGATAGACTACATCCAATTTGCTGAGTAGAGTGTTGGAGGCTATTTCATAAATGACATCGCCGAAGTCAAGGATCGGTAGGATAGTCAGTTTTACGAGGGCATGTTTGGCAGCATGAGTGAAGGAGGCTTTGTTGCGAAATAGGAAGCCGATTCTAGATTTGACTTTGGATTGGAGATTCTTTATGTGAGTCTGGAAGTTGAGTTTACAGTCTAACCAGACACCTAGATATTTGTAGTTGTCCACATACTCTAGGTCAGACCCGTCCAGAGTGGTGATTCTAGTCGGGTGGGCGGGTGCTAGCAGCGTTCGATTGAAAAGCATGCATTTAGTTTTACTAGTGTTTAAGAGCAGTTGAAGGCTACTGAAGGATTGTTGTATGGCATTGAAGCTCGTTTGGAGGTTTGTTAACACAGTGTCCAATGAAGGGCCAGATGTATACAAAATGGTGTCGTCTGCGTAGAGGTGGATCTGAGAGTCACCAGCAGCAAGAGCGACATCATTGATATACACAGAGAAAAGTGTCGGCCCAAGAATTGAACCCTGTGGCACCCCCATAGAGACTGCCATAGGTCCAGACAACAGGCCCTCCGATTTGACACACTGAACTCTATCTGAGAAGTAGTTGGTGAACCAGGCGAGGCAGTCATTTGAGAAACCAAGGCTATTTAGTCTGCCAATAAGAATGCGGTGGTTGACAGAGTCGAAAGCCTTGGCCAGGTCGATGAAGACGGCTGCACAGTACTGTCTATTATCAATCGCGGTTATAATATCGTTTAGGACCTTGAGCGTGGCTGAAGTGCACCCGTGACCAGCTCGGAAACCAGATTGCATAGCGGAGAAGGTACGGTGGTATTCGAAATGGTCGATGATCTGTTTATTAACTTGGCTTTCGAATAATTTCGAAAGGCAGGGCAGGATGGATATAGGTCTGTAGCAGTTTGGATCTAGAGTGTCACCCCCTTTGAAGAGGGGGATGACCGCGGCAGCTTTCCAATCTCTGGGGATCTCAGACGTTATGAAAGAGAGGTTGAACAGACTAGTAATAGGGGTTGCGACAATTTCGGCGGCTAGTTTTAGGAAGAAAGGGTCCAGATTGTCTAGCCCAGCTGATTTGTAGGGGTCCAGATTTTGCAGCGCTTTCAAAACATCAGCTGTCTGAATTTGTGTGAAGGAGAAGCGGGGGGGGCATGGGCAAGTTGCAGCAGAGGGTGCAGAGTTGGTGGCCGGGTTAGTGGTAGCCAGATGGAAAGCATGGCCAGCTGTAGCAAAATGCTTGTTGAAATTCTCGATTATTGTAGATTTATCGGTGGTGATAGTGTTTCCTAGCCTCAGTGCAGTGGGCAGCTGGGAGGAAGTGCTCTTATTCTCCATGGACCTTACTGTGTCCCAAAACTTTTTGGAGTTAGTGCTACAGGATGCAAATTTCTGTTTGAAAAAGTTAGCCTTTGCTTTCCTGACTGCTTGTGTATATTGGTTCCTAACTTCCCTGAAAAGTTGCATATCGCGGGGGGCTATTTGATGCTAATGCTGTACGCCACAGGATGTTTTTGTGCTGGTCAAGGGCAGTCAAGTCTGAGGAGAACCAGGGGCTATATCGGTTCTTAGTTCTGTATTTTTGAATGGGGCATGTTTATTTAAGATTGAGAGGAAATTACTTTTAAGGAACAACCAGGCATCCTCTACTGACGGAATGAGATCTATATCCATCCAGGATACCTGGGCCAGGTCAATTAGGAAGGCCTCCTCGCTAAAGTGTTTTAGGGAGCGTTTGACAGTGATGAGGGGTGGTTGTTTGACCGCGGACCCGTTACGGACGCAGGCAATAAGGCAGTGATCGCTGAGATCCTGGTTGAAGACAGCTGAGGTGTATTTAGAGGGTATGTTAGTCAGGATGATATCTATGAGGGTACCCATGTTTAAGGATTTAGGGTTGTACCTGGTAGGTTCGTTGATAATTTGCGTGAGGTTGAGGGCATCTAGCTTGGGTTGTAGGATGGCTGGGGTATTAAGCATATCCCATATCAAACAGTACACTGCATATCACATTTCAGTTTGGTAAACCCTCTTTCCTAGCTGCATTCTGTCACATACACGATGATGCTCACTTCAATCGTACTGTTTTCAGCACATGTTGGTAAGTAAGATTTTATGTAAAGTCATTTCCACACTGTCTAATGACACTATTTTATTCTTGAATATTGTTGTGCTTCAATGATGAAATATGAAGTTCTAGTCATGTTCTGTATTTATTAGTCTTCATGTGTAATTTCTTCTCCTTCACAGGTGATACTTTACATTTACATTTACATTTAAGTCATTTAGCAGACGCTCTTATCCAGAGCGACTTACAAATTGGTTCATTCACCTTATAGCCAGTGAGATAAACATTGTAAAGTGTTTTTTTTTATATTTTTTTACATTGTTTTTTTTTAATGGGGGGGGGGTTAGAAGGATTACTTTATCCTATCCCAGGTATTCCTTAAAGAGGTGGGGTTTCAAATGTCTCCGGAAGGTGGTGAGTGACTCCGCTGTCCTGGCGTCGTGAGGGAGCTTGTTCCACCATTGGGGTGCCAGAGCAGCGAACAGTTTTGACTGGGCTGAGCGGGAACTATGCTTCCGCAGAGGTAGGGGAGCCAGCAGGCCAGAGGTGGATGAACGCAATGCCCTCGTTTGGGTGTAGGGACTGATCAGAGCCTGAAGGTACGGAGGTGCCGTTCCCCTCACAGCTCCGTAGGCAAGCACCATGGTCTTGTAGCAGATGCGAGCTTCAACCGGAAGCCAGTGGAGTGTGCGGAGGAGCGGGGTGACGTGAGAGAACTTGAGAAGGTTGAACACCAGACGGGCTGCAGCATTCTGGATGAGTTGTAGGGGTTTAACGGCACAGGCAAGGAGCCCAGCCAACAGCGAGTTGCAGTAATCCAGACGGGAGATGACAAGTGCCTGGATTAGGACCTGTGCCGCTTCCTGTGTAAGGCAGGGTCGTACTCTCCGAATGTTGTAGAGCATGAACCTACAGGATCGGGTCACCACCTTGATGTTAGCGGAGAACGACAGGGTGTTGTCCAGGGTCACGCCAAGGCTCTTCGCACTCTGGGAGGAGGACACAACGGAGTTGTCAACCGTGATGGCGAGATCATGGAACAGGCAGTCCTTCCCCGGGAGGAAGAGCAGCTCCATCTTGCCAAGGTTCAGCTTGAGGTGGTGATCCATCATCCATACTGATATGTCTGCCAGACATGCAGAGATGCGATTCGCCACCTGGTTATCAGAAGGGGGAAAGGAGAAGATTAGTTGTGTGTCGTCTGCGTAGCAATGATAGGAGAGGCCATGTGAGGATATGACAGAGCCAAGTGACTTGGTGTATAGCGAGAATAGGAGAGGGCCTAGAACTGAGCCCTGGGGGACACCAGTGGTGAGAGCACGTGGTGCGGAGACAGCTTCTCGCCACGCCACTTGGTAGGAGTGACCGGTCAGGTAGGACGCAATCCAAGAGTGAGCCGCGCCGGAGATGCCCAGCTCAGAGAGGGTGGATAGGAGGATCTGATGGTTCACAGTATCAAAGGCAGCAGACAGGTCTAGAAGGACAAGAGCAGAGGACAAGACTTTAGAGGATGATATTACTCCAACCAGCCCTGAGGAGTACTTTATGGAGGGTAGCAGAGTTAAGCTCTCCTGTAACTATACAGTAAAAGCAGAAAGGAAAGCAAAAGTTGGCAGATCGCTGTGCCTCTACGCCATATGTTGGTGAAAGGCAAATGCTAAACTTACTTGTGTTCCGGTTGAAATCTGAGAATGGAGATGGACCCATCAAAATCCTTGAATCTGTGGCTGACGTTCAACCAACACCTAGTGGGAGAACCCTGCAAAGAAGGAGGAAGAAAGAAAATAAGAAAAGTTAAATGGACTTGAACGAGCCTGAAAGCTGCCCTTCAAGAGAAGAAGAAAGACCTGAAAAGGATGTGAAGAGTATGGAAAAATCTGAAAATGTCGATTCAGAAAATGAAGACATTGGGATGTTATGATCTACCTGACACAAACTTTCAAGACAGAGAAGATGAAGAAATGTCATAACCTTACAGTTTGGATTTGGACATTACATGTAATTTAATGACTGGAAACCTGAGGCGAGAGCAGGAGAGGAACATGAAAAAGAGTCCATTTGATGAAATAAATGAAGCTGAAGAAGCAGCAGAAACTAAGCTGAGGAAGCTAATGGAGCAAATGATAATGAAACAAATGAGGTTGAGGAATTTGACCCAGTTGAAGACAACTCAGAAGAAAGGGAGGAAGTAGAAACAGAGATAAGAAGATCTCAAAGAATCAAGGAAGTTCCTACTCTACTGACCTGTGACACACCTTGAGTTCCTTGTGTGGTGTCTGTTCCTATAGTGAGATATATCTCCCCTTTTTCCTAGTGGATTGGGCAATACTATGTACACGTATTCCTTATTCCTTTTGAGTTACACAAGGGTTGACACATTTCCTGTGTTTGTACATACGCATGTTTTTTTACCCTGGTTTACTTGTCATGAGGACATGAAAACTATTTTGGTGGGGGAGAGTGTAATATTTTGTTAACACATGTTTTAGAAGCACTCAGTGGTGTAAAGTACTTCAGCAAAAATACTTTAAATTACTACTTAGTTTTTTTTGGTATCTGTACTTTACTTAACTTTTTTTTTTTGACAACTTTTACTTTTACTCCACTACATTCCGAAAGAAAATAATGTACTTTTGACTCCATACATTTTCCCTGAAACCCAAAAGTACTCATTACATTTAGAATGCTTAGCAGGACAGTAAAATTGTAAAATTCACACAATTATCAAGAGAACATCCCTGGTCATCCCTATTGCCTCTGATCTGGTGGACTCACTAAACACTAAATAATGCTTTGTTTGTAAATGATGTCTGAGTGTTGGTGTGTGCCCCAGGCTATACGTTACTTTAAAAAACAGCAAAGCATGTCATCTGGTTTGCTTAATATAAGGAATGTGAAATGATTTACACTTTTACTTTTGATACTTAAGTATATTGAAACCAAGTACTTTTAGACTCAAAATACTCAAGTAGTATTTTACTGTGTGACTTTCACTTTTACTTTAGTCATTTTCTATTAAGGTACCTTTAATTTTTCATCTGTAATTCATAAAGTCATCAGGATAGAGGGATAATCTGAGCTGTACAGATGATACAAGTAGAAGTAGCATTTGGCTTTACTGGTACCGACATTATTCTAACCAAGCACCTCAGTTTCTACTGTATAAAAGGTACCATATCATTTATCATTTTCTTCACTCTTTAATCAGTAGTCTTCAATTCCACTTAGACATAATTATATCAGTTGGAAAAGCACTTGGGAATATTACAAAGTGCAACAATCACACTTTTTATATGGTGTAGTATGAAAGTCAACCTGAAGGTGGCAACCTAACAAAGCACACACACCCTGAGTCAGAGGATGCCGTACAGACAGACACATCCCCATGGTCTACTACTGCATGTAATACAGAACAACATGAAGCATCAACAGTAGGACAGAGGGTGTCAAAGCTCTGTGATAGATAGATCAGCATTGTTCTGCTCCTTACCTTTTACACAACAAACTGACTGACTAGTCATTAGAAATTACAGATGATCTTCCTGTCTGGGTTGGCGCCCCCCCATTGGTTTGTGCTGTGGTGGAGACCTCTGTGGGCTATACTCGGCCTTGTCTCAGGATTGTAAGTTGGTGGTTGGGGATATCCCTCTAGTGGTGCGGGGGCTGTGCTTTGGCGGAGTGGGTGGGGTTATATCCTTCCTGTTTGGCCCTGTCCGGGGGTTTCTTCGGATGGGGCCACAGTGTCTCCGGACCGCTCCTGTCTCAGCCTCCAGTATTTATGCTGCAGTAGTTTATGTGTCGGGGGGCTGGGGTTAGTTGGTTATACCTGGAGTACTTCTCCTGTCTTATCCAGTGTCCTGTGTGAATTTAAGTATGCTCTCTCTAATTCTCTCGTTCTCTCTTTCTCTCTGAGAACCTGAGCCCTAGGACCATACGTCAGGACTACCGGGCATGATGACACCTTGCTGTCCCCAGTCCGCCTGGCCTTGCTGCTATTCCAGTTTCAACTGTTCTGCCTGCGGCTACGAAACCCCCTACCTGTCCCAGACCTGCTGTTTTCAACTCTAAATGATCGGCTATGAAAAGCCAACTGAGAGACCTGAGCCCTAGGACCATACGTCGGGACTACCGGCCGTGGTGACTCCTTGCTGTCCCCAGTCCGCCTGGCCTTGCTGCTATTCCAGTTTAAACTGTTCTGCCTGCGGTTATGGAACCCCTACCTGTCCCAGACCTGCTGTTTTAAACTCTAATGATCGGCTATGAAAAGCCAACTGAGATTTATTCCTGATTATTATTTGACCATGCTTGTCACTTATGAACATTTTTGAACATCTTGGCATGGTTCTGTTATAATCTCCACCCGGCACAGCCAGAAGAGGACTGGCCACCCCTCATAGCCTGGTTCCTCTCTAGGTTTCTTCCTAGGTTTTGCCTTTCTAGGGAGTTTTTCCTAGCCACCGTGCTTCTACACCTGCATTACTAGCTGTTTGGGGTTTTAGGCTGGGTTTCTGTACAGCACTTCGAGATATTAGCTGATGTAAGAAGGGCTATATAAAATAAAATTGATTGATTGATTGAAATTGGCTGATCCTGCATGTTCTGGCTGCATGCTGCTTTGGTATAACATCACTTTGTTCATCTGTCTCTTTCTGTGCATTTGTTCATTTATTTATATACATTATTATTATTCGTTGTGAAGATATATTTATCTTTCTTTTCAGGGTGCAGAGCAGAAGAGAATGTAACACAGCCAACAGAAGATGTAATGGTCTTAGAAGGACAACCAATAAAACTCAGTTGTACATTTGATACAACTGATCGATCGCCAACTCTCTTTTGGCACAAACAACAAGCAAATAGTAAGACCATGTTTATGCTGAGAAAGGATACGTTTGGAGTCGGGGAAAGTGCTACTGAGTTCAAGGAGAGATTTCATGCCCTTCTAAATGTCACAGCAAAATCAGTCCCCTTGACCATCCAAAGGTTGCAGCTGTCTGACTCTGCTGTGTACTACTGTGCTCTGAGGTCCACTGTGACAACAGGAGATACAGCCCCCTTACAAAAAGTATAGGTTTTTAATGTGCCCATAGAAACATACAGTACAACTGAAAAGTTGGGACCAAAGCACAAAACATATTTCAATATACTTTATGTAGAGTAGCAGACCTGAATTAGATACTCTGTAGGCTACATGGGTGTTTGTACTTGAATTATAATATAATATGTATACGTTTTTAAAATATGTTTTATCAGATAAATTAATCATACTCACTTCATACAACATTTCAGTTATTTCATGTGAGCTAGACATGTAGGTTTTACACTTTGTCTAATATACTGCAAAGAGTGCTAATATCAAATGGACAACCTCCCGAGTGACGCAGTGGTCTAAGGCACTGCATCGCAGTGCTAGCTGTGTCACTAGAGATCCTGGTTTGAATCCAGGCTCTGTCGTAGCCGGCCGCGACCGGGAGACCCATTGGGCGGTGCACAATTGGCCCAGCGTCGTCCAGGGTAGGGGAGGGAATGGCCGGCAGGGATGTAGCTCAGTTGGTAGAGCATGGCGTTTGCAATGCCAGGGTTGTGGGTTCGATTCCCACGGGGGCCCAGTATGAAAAAAATAATGTATGCACTCACTAACTATAAGTTGCTCTGGATAAGAGTGTCTGCTAAATGACTAAAATGTAAATGTAATGTAAATGAAATATTGACCCATACAATTCCATTAAATCTTACCCCTCTGTGAACAGGCTCCTCCTTCATGTCTGGCAGTTGATGGTGATATACAGGCTGAGATGGACATGGAAGAGAGAGAGGATCTCTACCTCTTACTGTCACTCTCTGTGTGTTCTGTATAACCATGGTACTCTGTCTGATCATCTGGCTGGTTCTTGATGTATTCTGCTTCGGTATGATGGAGACTTTTCTCACCTCATCTGTTTATGTTATTTTTAATGAATTTTAACTGCATTTTTTTCAAAATTGTATAATCTTTAACATTTTATTTTTCCCCAGAGTGCACAGGAGACAATGTGCACCAGCAATCTAAAGGTTTGATTGCTACAGAAGGAGGACTGGTAACTCTGTGTCACACCCTGATCTGTTTCATCTGTCTTTGTGCTTGTCTCCACCCCCATCCATGCCCCTCCAGGTGTTGTCCATCTTCCCCATTATCCCCTGTGTATTCATACCTGTGCTCTCTTTTTGTCTGTTGCCAGTTCGTCTTGTCAGGTCTTACCAGCGTGCTTTCCCATCTTCCTGTTTCTCAAGTTCTGTTTCCTAGTTTTCCTGGTTCTGACCATTCGCCTGCCCTGACCCCGAGCCTGCCTGCCGTCCTGTACCTGCCTGACTCTGACCTGATCACGAAGCTCTTTTATTTTTTATTTTTATTTCACCTTTATTTAACCAGGTAAGCCAGTTGAGAACAGGTTCTCATTTACAACTGCGACCTGGCCAAGATAAAGCAAAGTAGTGCAATAAAAACAACACAGAGTTACATATGGGGTAAAAAAAAACATAAAGTCAGAAATACAACAGAAAATATATATACAGTGTGTGCAAATGTAGCAAGTTATGGAGGTAAGGCAATAAATAGGCTATAGTGCAGAATAATTACAATAGTATTAACACTGGAATGCTAGATGTGCAAGAGATTATGTGCAAATAGAGATACTGGGGTGCAAAAGAGCAAAATAAATAACAATATAGGGATGAGGTGGTTGGGTGGGCTAATTTCAGATGGGCTGTGTACAGGTGCAGTGATCGGTAAGGTGCTCTGACAACTGATGCTTAAAGTTATTGAGGGAGATAAGAGTCTCCAGCTTCAGAGATTTTTGCAATTCGTTCCAGTCATTGGCAGCAGAGAACTGGAAGGAATGGCGGCCAAAGGAGGTGTTGGCTTTGGGAATGACCAGTGAGATATACCTGCTGGAGCGCAGACTACGGGTGGGTGCTGCTATGGTGACCAATGAGCTAAGATAAGGCGGGGATTTGCCTAGCAGTGATTTATAGATGGCCTGGAGCCAGTGGGTTTGACGACGGACATGTAGTGAGGACCAGCCAACAAGAGCGTACAGGTCACAGTGGTGGGTAGTGTATGTGGCTTTGGAGACAAAACGGATGGCACTGTGATAGACTACATCCAATTTGCTGAGTAGACTGTTGGAGGCTATTTTGTAAATGACATCGCCGAAGTCAAGAATCGGTAGGATAGTCAGTTTTACGAGGGCATGTTTGGCAGCATGAGTGAAGGAGGCTTTGTTGCGAAATAGGAAGCCGATTCTAGATTTAACTTTGGATTGGAGATTCTTTATGTGAGTCTGGAAGTTGAGTTTACAGTCTAACCAGACACCTAGATATTTGTAGTTGTCCACATACTCTAGGTCCGACCCGTCGAGAGTGGTGATTCTAGTCGGGTGGGCGGGTGCTAGCAGCGTTCGATTGAAAAACATGCATTTAGTTTTACTAGTGTTTAAGAGCAGTTGAAGGCTACTGAAGGATTGTTGTATGGCATTGAAGCTCGTTTGGAGGTTTGTTAACACAGTGTCCAATGAAGGGCCAGATGTATACAAAATGGTGGCGTCTGCGTAGAGGTGGATCTGAGAGTCACCAGCAGCAAGAGCGACATCATTGATATACACGGAGAAAAGTGTCGGCCCAAGAATTGAACCCTGTGGCACCCCCATAGAGACTGCCATAGGTCCAGACAACAGGCCCTCCGATTTGACACACTGAACTCTATCTGAGAAGTAGATGGTGAACCAGGCGAGGCAGTCATTTGAGAAACCAAGGCTATTTAGTCTGCCAATAAGAATGCGGTGGTTGACAGAGTCGAAAGCCTTGGCCAGGTCGATGAAGATGGCTGCACAGTACTGTCTATTATCAATCGCGGTTATAATATCATTTAGGACCTTGAGCGTGGCTGAAGTGCACCCGTGACCAGCTCGGAAACCGGATTGCATAGCGGAGAAGGTACGGTGGTATTCGAAATGGTCGATGATCTGTTTGTTAACTTGGCTTTCGAATACTTTCGAAAAGGCAGGGCAGGATGGATATAGGTCTGTAGCAGTTTGGATCTAGAGTGTCACCCCCTTTGAAGAGGGGGGATGACCGCGGCAGCTTTCCAATCTCTGGGGATCTCAGACGTTATGAAAGAGAGGTTGAACAGACTAGTAATAGGGGTTGCGACAATTTCGGCGGCTAGTTTTAGAAAGAAAGGGTCCAGATTGTCTAGCCCAGCTGATTTGTAGGGGTCCAGATTTTGCAGCGCTTTCAAAACATCAGCTGTCTGAATTTGTGTGAAGGAGAAGCGGGGGGCATGGGCAAGTTGCAGCAGAGGGTGCAGAGTTGGTGGCCGGGTTAGTGGTAGCCAGATGGAAAGCATGGCCAGCTGTAGCAAAATGGTTGTTGAAATTCTCGATTATTGTAGATTTATCGGTGGTGATAGTGTTTCCTAGCCTCAGTGCAGTGGGCAGCTGGGAGGAAGTGCTCTTATTCTCCATGGACTTTACAGTGTCCCAAAACTTTTTGGAGTTAGTGCTACAGGAAGCAAATTTCTGTTTGAAAAAGTTAGCCTTTGCTTTCCTGACTGCTTGTGTATATTGGTTCCTAACTTCCCTGAAAAGTTGCATATCGCGGGGGCTATTTGATGCTAATGCTGTACGCCACAGGATGTTTTTGTGCTGGTCAAGGGCAGTCAAGTCTGAGGAGAACCAGGGGCTATATCGGTTCTTAGTTCTGTATTTTTTGAATGGGGCATGTTTATTTAAGATTGAGAGGAAATTACTTTTAAGGAACAACCAGGCATCCTCTACTGACGGAATGAGATCTATATCCATCCAGGATACCTGGGCCAGGTCAATTAGGAAGGCCTCCTCGCTAAAGTGTTTTAGGGAGCGTTTGACAGTGATGAGGGGTGGTCGTTTGACCGCGGACCCGTTACGGACGTAGGCAATAAGGCAGTGATCGCTGAGATCCTGGTTGAAGACAGCTGAGGTGTATTTAGAGGGTATGTTAGTCAGGATGATATCTATGAGGGTACCCATGTTTACGGATTTAGGGTTGTACCTGGTAGGTTCGTTGATAATTTGCGTGAGGTTGAGGGCATCTAGCTTGGATTGTAGGATGGCTGGGGTATTAAGCATATCCCAATTTAGGTCACCAAGCAGTACAAACTCTGAGGATAAATGGGGGCAATCAATTCACATATGGTGTCCAGGGCACAGCTGGGGGCTGAGGGGGGTCTGTAGCAAGCGGCAACAGTGAGAGACTTATTTCTGGAAAGGTGGATTTTTAGAAGTAGAAGCTCAAACTGTTTGGGCACAGACCTGGATAGTATGATAGAGCTCTGCAGGCTATCTCTACAGTAGATTGCAACTCCACCCCCTTTGGCAGTTCTATCTAGACGGAAAATGTTATAGTTGGGGATGGAAATTTCAGAATTTTTGGTGGCCTTCCTGAGCCAGGATTCAGACACTGCTAGAACATCAGGGTTGGCAGAGTGTGCTAACGCAGTGAATAACTCAAACTTAGGAAGTAGACTTCTGATATTTATGTGCAAGAAACCAAGACTTTTGCGATTACAGAAGTCATCAAATGATAGCGCCTGGGGAGTAGGAGTGATACTGAGGGCTGCAGGGCCTGGGTTAGCCTCTACATCACCAGAGGAACAGAGGAGGCCACCAAAAATGGCATGTCCTCGACCTGCCCTTTGCCTGCCCCGTGTTTATAATAAATTATCTGAGAACTGTACTTTCCACCTCCTGTGTCTGCATCTGGGTCATATCCTGAGTCGTGATTGATGTGTATTTTTAATAGACTAAGAGATAAACTGGGTTAATCACGAACATAGAGTTAGAATTATTTGTTACTTGGCCAGGAATGTAATTGGGTCATTTCACTGTGTGTGTGGGGGTAAAGAGGGAAGCTGACCCAGGGTCAAATTGCTTGCTCTTACTTAGATCCATGGTTGTCTTATCATATCAGAGACTGAAACTGGCTTGGGCCTTTTGTTTCTATCTTCAAACACAGTGAAAAGAGCCAGGGTTGAGCAGAATTTAAACTAAACATGAGTGTTTTTGCAAGATAAGGATTGATTGGTTGTAGCACTCTGAACTTAATGAAAGTCGAATTTAGCCGCCCTCAGAGACAAAGGAAGTGGGCGGAGTGATAAAGAGCGGGAAACTGAAGAGGGAGGGATTTGAACCTTGGGTGGGGGAAGGAGACTATATGGGTAGGAGGGAGGGAGGGAGGGAGCATCTGCAGATTGGACTGGCTTTGTTGACATTATAATAAAGTCATTCTCTGGAAGGACTGATTTGTAATAAAGTATAGTGGTTATTTTCCACAACATAATTGGTGATCCCGGCAGGACCTGTTTATAGAGATCTTTGATTGCTTTACCGTCTGAGAAAGTTTGAGCGACACACACAGATTCAGTGGCCACTGTTTAAAAGGTAAGCTACATTCTTACTTAAACTGTGTGTTTCAATCAAGCTGAATCTGGTGGTGGGGTACGGAAGGGTTCTCTCCAGAATTTAAGGACCAAATTTAGCAGAAGTACAGAGTTTTTGTGGGAATAAGGAATAAGCATGCATGCAATGTGATTGTTGAAAAGTGTAAATAAGTTAAATCCTGTGGTACCACTGTGGAGAGCTAAGTTAGCACTCCAGAGGACTGAACGGGCAGGTGGCTAGCCAAGAGTTGTACATAAGACCGCTCTAACGTGGAGTTCATCGTTAGAGGACTGCTCAGGTAGGTGTGCATCATCCTGGATGAGGGGATGCACAAATTAGACAGCTAATCGGGTAAAAAAGTAGATCGTCCAAGTAGGTGACACCATAAATTGGAAGTCACGCCGTTCATCTCAGATAGGTGAACGGTTATAAACCCCACCAGGGCTTCAAAGTATAGAGAAAGAATTAGATAGAGTAGGTCTGCTCATCTCGTATGGGTGAATGGTTAGCTGAGCGGCTGTGAGTCATTCAGTGATTGATTCTGTCTGATTCATTTAAGCACGAGTGGCTGTTTATCTTTGTGGGTGATCGGACAACAAAAAGAAATTCTGTAAATAATAGCCTTTTCTTTGTGGAGAAAGTGTAAGGAAAGGGACTATATTTTAGGTCGTTTGAAGCTTCTAAGGCTGGTGGAGAAAGGGCATGCCCAATCTTGCATTAGGAAGAGGAGAAGTAATAGTATGTGGATATTCATTTACTAACGAAGTGTGGAAAATTCACGTTACTGGGAGAAGAAGGAAGAGGTGTGTGTGTCTTTTCAGGAGGGGAGAGAGAAATCCTGTTGGAGGAACAGGTCACGTGAACGGGGGTGATCATATGACGTCAACACATTGAATTTCGGTCAAGCTTTTAGGCGGTAATTAAAGTTGGGAAATTTTAAAGTAATATAGGATTATGGTAAAATTGAACACAGTAAAATAATAACTGACAGGGTTAGCATTCCAAATTGGGGCCAGTTGGTAGAATAAAATATCCCTGTAGGTTATGCAAATAGTGATTAAGCGTGTTTGAGAACGGCGTTGTGTGAATGTGATAAGAGAGTGGATAAAAGTGGAATAATATATAAGTGCTGGTTTGCGCGTCCAAACACGTAGACGTACGTGGGGGGTGGGAGACATAGATCATGTGATAGAAATAAAATTAAGCATTATAATAACTATCTATCATTTCAGAAGAACGGAAGACTCATTGGCGGCGCACAATTGGCCCAGCATCGTCCAGGGTAGGGGAGGGAATGGCCGGCAGGGATGTAGCTCAGTTGATAGAGCATGGCGTTTGCAACGCCAGGGTTGTGGGTTCGATTCCCACGGGGTGCCAGTATAAAAAAAATATGTATTCACTAACTGTAAGTCGCTCTGGATAAGAGCATCTGCTAAATGACTAAAATGAAAATGTAAAATGTTGTAATAGAGCTGAGGCCGTGATTTCAATTGATAACAAAGGAAAGCAATTTAATAGGGAAGTTAGAATTTCAACGGTGAATTGTTTGGGTAGACAGAGGAAAGTAATGTATTTTAGTAATATGAATGCAAATATACTAGTAGTTATTGGGGGATTGGGAATAGACTTTACTAATGCCATGTTTTAGTTCGCGGGTAAAAAAGAGACAGACCAGCGAGTACAAATCGAGCTGTAAGGGAGATTAATAATAGAAATCTAGACAGGAGAATTTATGATAGAGATTAGCAGTCCAGATATAAACAAGGAAAAGGGAGAGTTGAAAGCCAAGGTTTGGGAATAAATGCCGAGACGAAGATTAGAAAGAGAACCACGGGAAAACAGATACAAAAGTTCAGATACGGGGAAAATAGAGTACGTTAGTACAACGGGAGGGTTTTTGAAAAGTAGAGTAACGAGGATATTGATCGGGGAAAGTAGGGTGTGGTCTAGCGACCTAGAACGAATAGGGTATTGGGAAAATACCTAGGGACAGGAAAAGTCTCCAGGGCTATTTTATAGGTTTGGGATAAGATAAGGGAACAAAGGAAAATAAGTGTATAGTTCAAAAGCACAGGGGAGTGAGTGTCTTATTTTAATGGGAGATGAGACAAGGGAACAAAGGATAAGAAGAATATTAAAAGAAAGGCAAGGGATAATCTCATTTTTTGGAAAGAAGAAGAGAGAGAAAGAGAGAAATCTTGAAAATATTATGTGAGGAAGGAAAGAGTTGGAGGGACAGCATAGCCAAGGCTAGAAGGATAATAATGGAGAGGGAGAGTGAACAAAAAAAGGCTGGTTTAACTACACCACCACCATACACAGAAGGGGGGCAGTATTCTCAGGTTACAGGTCTAGTCTCAATAACAGGGAATGTAGAGATAAAAGAGGAAAAAAAGAAGCAGAAGGTTTCCACACCAAGGAGAGGAGAACAATATATAAACTGTTATGGAAGACTGAGGGGGATGTTAACGGAACTGAAAAACTATGGGATAGATGAACAAGAGTATGATGGGCAAAGAGATGGGGGGAATACAAGTGATGAGGAAGGTGAATAACTTAGACAGTAGGCTGACTCTGATCAAGGACAGAGTCAGACAGAGGGACTAACGTCAGAATCACGCAAGGAATTCTGCGACCAAATTATCCATGCAATGGAGAAATACAGGAGGGATGAACGGAAATTGGCAAGGCAGTGGAGAGAGATTCTGAGAAAACTGGGACAGTTGCAGCTTGAAGAAAAAAAGAAAACACAAAAAGAAAACACAAGCTACACCTGTTCTCCAAGGAGGTCAACAACCACTGCCTCAGCAGCAAGGCCAAAGACCTCCTGCCTTACCAGTAGTGAATGTCTACACACAACAATCCCCTGGACAGTGGCAAAACAAGAATAAGGAAAATGGACCCAAGGATCAATGGTACCAACCACAGCAGCAGACACACCAGAATGGTGGATCAAGAAGACCAGGTGTCTGCTGGAGGTGCAATCAATCAGGACATACAAGAAGGAATTGTCCTACCATGCCGTGGTGGCCTAGGCAACCACAACAGGGTAATTGGCAAGAAAATGGGCCCAGCTCAGCTGGATGGGGGCAGTCTCAGACACAGCCTCCACCGGACCCAGTGAACCTGTGAGGAGGACCAAATCAGGGTAGCTAGAGAAGCATTTATTTTGGACTAGGGGACAGGACTAACTTTTTGTAGGTTCTGGATTGATTGCACAACAATTTATATTTTTACTAAAATCAATGCAGCAGGTTGAAATGATTAGATTACTGGAAAGTGGTTATGGTTTTATGTTAGAGGTGTATATTCTACTTAATGAAACATGATGTTGTCTGATGTGTCTTGATTGGGAGTCTTTTTTCTGGGATTGATGGAAATCCCCTATAGTATGAATGATGAGGGAGATGTAGGAGACCCACGTCTCAAACAACATTTTAATAGATACTTGGGATCAAATATCACTGATTCCTTACACTGAGAAATTGACTGTATTTGTGACAGGGAAAAGTATTACATTCAGTGGTGTTAAAGAATCCTTCCAAGGGTCAAAGATAATGGATTCTGAAAGGTAAAATGCGAATTGACAGTATGTATGGGTGACAGTGCGAATGAGGGTTACAAATAGTCAAATGGTGTATCATGTTATATTTAAACAATCGCTGGAGGGGTTGAATTTGAGTGTTGTGGGTTGTAGTAAAGTGTTATGGGCGTTGAATGACGAGGACACTAATGGGCAAAACCATCATCACATTAGTAAACTATTTTGGTAGAAAAGGGGCCACAGGGCAAAGTACAACCAATGAGGCAAGAGATAGTATATTTGGGGATTTTAGTTTTCGACGTCACGAAGCATGTTGGGCGTGATCGAATGGTAGCAGTGCGACTAGGGAAAAGCCTAGGGGTTTAAATCTTATGGGATTTTATTTCGTTTTATGTGCACTGGATTGTGGAATTCACTGGGGAAGGGAGCAGTCACGAGTTATGTTCTTGAGGGTTTTCTGAGTGAGGGGATCAGGAGATGTGGACTAGTATATTCAATAGAGAGTGAGAATTTCAAATTTAAATTGTTTGGACTGATTAAGAGGTATCAAAATGGAAGCTAACTAAATGTGTACTTTTTCTTCCAGGAAAAAGGGGGGAGTGATTTTCTATTTTCTTTGAAATATTTTCAGAGAAATAAGGCCTGACTATTTTTTGTTTGTTTATTGTTTTACTATATGGTGCTCAAATAACCACAAACAACTTACTTAGTATGAAATGATGTCACGATTCTGCCGAGGCTGCTCCTCCTCCTTGCTCGGGCAGGCTTCGGCGTTCGTCGTCCCCGGAGTACTAGCTGCTGCCGATCGATGTTTCGGTGTTTGTCTTGTTCAGTCTTGAGTGGTTACACCTGTTTGCTATTATGTTTGATTGTAGTCCCTATATTTACCCCTGTCTCTCGTTTGGTAATTGTGTGTTATTGTTTTTGTTTCTCGTAAGGTAGGCATTGCTGTGTCATATGCGTGTATTTGTTTCCTCCCTGTTTGGAGGTTTTGTTTTGTTTGTTCGTTTACTGGTTAGTAAAGTACGTCTGCCAGTTGCTCTGTGTCCTGCGCTTGACTTCGCTCACCGCATACACGTCACCTTTGACACACGGGGTAGAAGTGGTATGGCTTTAAGGGGGAAAACCCATGTATTTTGGGCTTTTATTTACTGAATGATAAGTAACTATGTGTGATTTCTTTTGAAAAGAGCTGTACTAAGGACTTAATGTATACTTGGTATAGACAACATTTATGAGATGTTTTGAATGTTGGTAATGTTTAGTATACTATTGAATGGAACAATTCATTGAATGATTTCAATGACCTCTGCAATCTTTCCTGGCTTTATAGTGTGACTTGATCAACCGCACTGTAAATCCTAGAGGCATGCTGAATTGGGGGTTGGTTATAATAAGGAATTGTGAAGAAATATATAATTTGGCATTAATCCTATATATCATTCCAAACAGGACAAGGATGAAGTGGTCCCTGTAAAGTGGTTATCCACTGCTATAGTTCCCTTTTAATAGAGAGTTAGAGATATTCCTTGAATAATGTTATGGAATGCAAGTAGGTTAAGATATTATCAAAGATTGTCATTTTAAGTTCAGTTATTATTTTTGGTTTAACAGGCAATATTGTTGTTGTTTTGTTGTTTGAACACATGAATCATGATGTGATGCATGTGTCCAAAGGGGGGAAGTTGGGCTTACAGGGGTTTTAATGGTTTTAATGTTTTGGGGCTTTCAGGGGTTGTAATGGTTTTTTATGGTGAAATATGCAAGTTCTATTAAGGATATGAGCAGAAGTAATAATGTGTTATGGGTTAGGTTAAAACTTTTTTGTTTTTGTGATAGGAGGCAGGGTGTAGAGGAGGTCTGTCTATGAAACGGGTGGACTGCAACAAGCTGAAAGCAGGTGCGCTTCATAATCGCAAGGCTTCTCCTGACAGAAGAGAGGACATAAGTAGCATACTGTGTCTCACCTAACCTAACAATGTTCTTAAGATTTTCTTCCCATGGGTGAAGGTAACTCTGCCCAACTGAGTAGGAGAATCTGAGCATTTTCTGCGCCCTGGAGACTATGTGACGGTAAAAGATTACAGAAGGAAGAGCTGGAAAGACCCTTATGTGGAAGGGCCCATACCAGGTGTTGTTGGCTACCTCAATGATGGTAAAAGTGGCAGAGACAGATACTTAGATCCATGTTTCCCACTATAGGAGTGTTCCAACCCCAGGAGAGAAAGACGGCCCCGCCTTTGGGTAGCATTGTTGTCTTTTGTGTTGTCTGTGTTTGTGTGTCTTTGCAGCAGTAACTCCGAGCTTCCCTATGGGTAGGCTGGTAGAAGGACACTCTTCGCAGACTGATATCGATGGATTGAGAGGGATTCTGGCTAATCCGGAGACCCTAGTGATGGAGGAAGGTTAACAGCTAAAGGGACCATATATCGTCATCCAAGTTACACCAACGGTTGTACGGATAGAGTGGAGCATGACAGGTATCATCTAAAACCATTGTACCAGAGTACCACGAGGGAACCAATGACTTAGAGATGAGAGAACTGAGGCTGCTGGAGCTGGGATGAGCTACGTGTTCTTGCTGATTCTCTCCATGGAGGGGCAGACCTTCGAGACCTTCAAGACCTTCTAGATCTTCAGGATATTTCATACATCCAAGACGCACCAGATATCCCCATCACTGATTTCTCTGCCCTTGATTAGTTCCCCTAAAAAGAAGGGGAATAGCATACTGACATTAGTGGAGGGCAAAATATCAAGACAGAGATATAGAAAGGATTCAAGTGTATATTCCTGCAAAGGCAGGAAGCATAAATAAAATACAGAAAGGGATTGCTATTAAAATACGAGGGTCGATTGGTTATTGGTGTGGGAGGAACCAGCACAAGGATTATGGGGAAATTACATGGGGTAGTGTGACCGTAGGATAATAAAAGAAAAAGGCAGGTGGATAATAGACATAAGGATAACCGCCCAAGACTTAGATAAACAATTTGATGTAGTACTTAGTGCTACATTTTCAGGGGGAAGGGTTGGTGAAGTAGTTATTCCTTGGGAAAGTGCACTAAACTTTGTACATGTTAGAGCCATACCAACTGCAGAAGAAAGGGAATGGAAGGAGCCGTTAGACAATTATTAGTATAGATGAGTACAATATATTACGTTAACATTAAATAAAGAAGATAGTCTAGTATGCATCACATCTCCTGTAAAATAATTAACAGTAATTCCAAATCCTCACAGTTGCGAGGACTGTGCTATGTTCAACCACAACTTATGTCATTTAAGGGACTCGGAAAGACCTTATTGCCCAGAAGAATGTTTGTTATATTTAGGAAATCCTAAATATGACCAATTTTATAATCAACCAGGATGAGGAGAGAAGTGTAAGCAATTGTTAGAATAGGAACAAAGAAAAGGGAAACACCAGAGTAATATCAAAATAGACTATGAGCAAATATAGGAGTGTTACAATAAAACAATTGGGTTATATAATTTCGAGGGAGAATGTGGAACTATGTGGCATTTATACAGATAGCCTTTGGAATGCAGACACCCCTCAAAGAAAAATATGTCAGGCAGCAGGATCAATTATTAGAAATTGGTATTAAGAATGAGTGGTGAAACATAATAATTTGTCATATAGTCAATGCTTATAGGGATGTGTTGGATTGGAAATGAACTCCACTAAACTGTTATGATCTGTCCTTTCTCGAGGTTACTGCAGATGGTGTCTTAATGCATAGCAGAGATAATTCAGTCCCAGAACGGTGTGAACCTCAATAAGAGGAGCAACAAAGGCGTTGAAGACGTTCCTGTCCAGTACCACCTCTACCAGGAGACCTGAATCAGAACCAGCATCAAATCAAAGCAATCAATTGCCTTTTCTTTTATGCCTTTTCTCTCAAGAATGTGACAGGAGTCCATGTGGAGTGAGCAGGAAGAGAGATCTTTTAAAATACAACATTTCTCATAGTTTGGGTATACTGGTTAGCAAAATGGACAAAACAGAATGAAGGTAGAGGTTCAGGTGTGACATTGGAATTGGGACATTGCCATGGGCAATCCAAGATTAACTCTGAAGTTATCTGAAGAACAAAATGAAGACGCCAGAAGATTAAGTGCCGGGGGAGGAATACATTATTATTTGAGGTAGTAGGTTGATTAAGGACGTATTATACACTGCTAAATTTATAGTAATTTAGACTAGGAATGCATTGAGATACTGATCTGTTATAAATACCTCTTCATGAGGAAGATCATTCTAAAATTATGGATAATATAAATGTACATTCTGCCAGTGTCAGTATGTGCCAAGGTGAGAGTTTTAATTTTGAATGATGGTGACTAACTAAGAATTGTCATTCAAATTTGTTTTGGGTAATTTGATTATGATTATGAATTGTAAGCTGTCTGATTGATCTAAATGAATATATGTGAGTTAAAGATGTTGTAATTATTCTTAAACATGTCCTAGGTAGTATGTTTAAAACAACGCTACGTTAGTTTGCTTGCTCCTACTTAGATCCATGGTTGTCTTATCATATCAGAGACTGAAACTGGCTTGGGCCTTTTGTTTCTATCTTCAAACACAGTGAAAAGAGCCAGGGTTGAACAGAGTTTAAACTAAACATGAGTGTCTTTGCAAGATAAGGATTGATTCATTGTAGTACTCTGAACTTAATGAAAGTCGAATTTAGCCGCCCTCAGAGACAAAGGAAGTGGGCGGAGTGATAAAGAGCGGGAAACTGAAGAGGGAGGGATTTGAACCTAGGGTGGGGGAAGGAGACTATATAGGTAGGAAGGAGGGAGAGAGAGGGGGCGAATCTGCAGATTGGCCTGGCTTTGTTGACATTATAATAAAGTCATTCTTAATCCCACAAACACTCTGGAAGGACTGATTTGTAATAAAGTATAGTGGTTATTTTCCACAACATGATACTCTGAGTTGTCAATATAACACCAGTGCCAATAATGCATATTATATTGGTACAAACAAGAAGCAAATAACTTCCCTTAACATATGCTGAGCCGTTATTCTTTTGGATCTGGAGACAATGCTGCAGGGTTCAAGGAGAGATTCAATGAATGTGTAAATGGCAAGACACAATCAGTCCCCAGGACGATCCATAGGTTAAAGCTGTCTGATCCTGCTGTGTACTACTGTACTCTGAGGCCCACTGTTACAACAGGATGTACAGCCCCCTTATAAAAACACTGTGTGTGCACTTGGGTGCATGTGTACAGTACGTTGTGTTGTGTGCCGTTTTTTAAGTCAAGGGGAGGTGTTACATAATTGAGGCAGAGGAAAGGAAATGCCTTTTATAGCTGACAGTGAGAAACCAGGGGAGTCATTCTGTCATTCTGTCACTTTTTAGTAGGTTACATTTTAATATTTGCACTTGTGGGTAAGTTTGATGCTATTCTTCATATCCAATCACATATCCAATCTAGTTACTTGACACAGGAGAATATTTTGTCAATTCTTAATACAAGACTGAATAATGAGAAGAATTCTATGCTAATTTCCTGATAATAGTTCCTGTTTTCATAAATGTTTTACAGGTGGCAGTCATGGGAATGACATTACTCCCACAACAGATAAGGTGTTTGGTTTGGAGGGTTGATGTCATAAAGCTGTCCTGTAACTACTCCTCTGCTAGTAATCTCCAGTGGTATCGACAGTATCCCTGGATCATCTCCCATCTTCCTCCTCCTCACTGGAGTCACATCAAACCCGTCTGTGGTGAAAGCTAAACCTGAAGACCTTCGACTGTCTGTTAAACTGAATAAAGACAGAACCTATGTGGATCTGGAGATCTCCTCTGCTGAAGTGACAGACTCTGCTCTGTACTACTGTGCCCTGCAGCCGACAGTGAGGAAACCTTCACACACTGTACAGAAACCTGAACAAAAAAATGGACATCCCTAAGTGTAAAAAACTATCAGGCTCATTCTGAATTTCATCATTCCCTTGTATAGACGAAACACACATACACTGAAAATGAACAATGAAAGATTTTCAATGAACAATAATAAAATATATAATACACATTTTTTATGGAAAAGTGACAGAAACCCATTAAGGCTGTCTGCTAGTTTTGCTGATTTATATTTCATATTTTCGATTGAAATAGGAAAACAACAAACTGTGAATGAATGAATGCCTCATGTTGAATAAATGAATATCTTGCAGATCTTGCATAAAGCAACTCTGTTGCCCTAAAATCAAGAAAAGAAATGGAGATAAATAACACAGTTGTATACAATAGAGAGAGACTAAGGTCATCATATTTCAGTGCAGCCCTGCATTTTCAGGATGTGACAGTGGCATCAAGCAGCAGCAAGAAGTCTGCTGTTACTTCTGCTCATCTGACAACTCTCTGAATTTCAATAGTGGCAATATTACACGTTCATGCACCTACTCATCTGCAGTCTCTCTTCAATGGTATCTCCAGGACCCTGGATCAGTTCCTCAGTATATCCTGCTTATCCTGCATGGTGTTGGGTCTCCATCACAGGCTTCAGGTCTGGATCCTCGACTGTCAGTGAAACTAAATGATGAGAAGAACCGTGTGGATCTGGAGATCTGCTCTGCTAAAGAGCAAGACTCTGCTATTTACTACTGTGCCAGTGACAGAAACCCAGAAACACTGTACAAAAACCTGACAGCTCATGATAAACTCCTCTGATGCATCTTTTATGGCAGGGGTGGGGTTTACTTCTGTAGGTTCAAGAAAATCAATTATCCAATAAAAAACTGTGTTGGACTTCACTGCAGCATACAACGTCAGCTACAATATGATGGTTCTCTACACAGTTATTTTACTTTCTTCACTGACAGGTTAGTAAATTACTGTATTCCTGTCATTCTTTTAACTATATGTTTTAGGTTAATGTATAGTTTATCTGTGCTATTGGATGTTAAAGTAAATACCAAGATCTTTCCTCATTTCAAATACATCTACCTTGTGATTTTTCCATTATCTCTTCACATTTGCAGGGGGCAGTTTTCAGCAGACCATCCAGCCAAACCAACATGAAGTGTATGGAGAGGAGGGTAGTAATGTTCAGTTTTCCTGCAACTACTCCTCAGCATACAGTGTACTGTGGTATAAACAGTATCGAGGATCAGCTCCCCAATTCCTCCTCTTCATCCGCCATGCCTCTATGACAGTAGTGAGAGCTAAACCTCCATACCCTCACCTCACTGTTAAACTGAACAAAGAGAAGACCCGTGTGGATCTGGAGATCTCCTCTGCTGAATTGACAGACTCTGCTCTGTACTACTATGCTGTGAAGCCCACAGTGACAGGAAACACAACTTGATCATACAAAAATCCGACAGCCTGACACACAGATGTGGGATGTAGACTTTCCATTCAGAATGAACTTCATCTTATAAACACTGATAAAATATCATACAATTCAAACAATATGGTTTATTTGGATATGGTGATATGGTGCAGCATGGTATTGTATTGTGAATCCATTGAAAAAACAAAAACAAACCATAGCATTCCCTAGCCAGTTAGAAATGAAGTCTAAAATAAAGTGGAGGAGGCCAATAGGAACTGAAAACCCTTAAGCACAAACCATAGAAGAAGAGTTACATATCCAGTTATCAGATGAGGGGCCTCATAGAGAAACACTGGTAAAGGCTGGGTATACCTGCAACCAGTGGCGATTTTAGCATGTAAATCTTGGTGGGGAAAACTCAAACAAAATGTTTTAGATGCATGCCAGCAAAGCCACTAAACAACACAACACTAAACAATATATTAATTGGACTATAACGGTGACAAACGGTGCCCACAAACTGTTAGGGACTACATAAAGCTGTCCCAACAACAGAGTCCCAACAGCAGTCCCAACACCTTACCACTGTTACACCTGGCTATCAGCGGAGACCTGTCTGTCAGTGAAACAGTTCATTTTGCCTCATTTACTGCCTTTAAAAAAACATACCAGATATGGCTGACTTGCTTAAACAAATGTGGTTTCTACTGACAATTGAGATGTACAAACTATGGCATAAGGGGACGACGAGCGGATTTGAGACAATCTGTAATTTCGACTTAAGACATCAAGAGAGCTAGGACAGACGTAGTCAATACAAATATTTGTTCAGCACTTTTGAAATGTACAGCGACAGAATTCAGAACATGGGCCGTTCTTACAGTATTCTCCCTGCACACCAAGTCAGAACCATAGGATAAATAAAGGGGGCATATAAGCAGACAATGAAAGCTCTTGCAATATTCGATAATGATATTTATCTAAAACAGGCTATAGGCTACATGTGCACCATCAAGTCAGAACGGTAGGCTAAATTATGAGGGGAAAAGGGACCAAATTATTAGGGTGAGGCACATGGACTACTAACAGCTTACTACACAACATACACTTAGTATTACTTTCTTAGCTACAGTATAAATATCTCCCTGGCATATTACATCATTTATTGAGCAGCATACAAGACATATTTTGACTCACCTTGTTGTGCTGTGTTCACTTAAACAGGAAGGTTGCGCGGCGGTCCATTGTGGGCAAATTTTGTCATCAAACTTTGTCATCGCAGTCTGGCATTCTCTGGATTTATGGTGCTTTCAAGACAACTGGGAACTCGGAAAAAAACAAGGTTCAATCATGCCGTTAGTGATCTTCAGGTCGGAGCCCTAGAAAGAGGACAGAGTTCCCAACTTGGAATTTCGAGTTGGATGACCGTTCAAAACATATTTTACCCAGTCTGCGCTAGTTTTTTTCCAAGTTCCCAATTGTCTTGAACTCACTGAAGTCTGAGATTTCCCAGTTCCGAGTTTCCAGTTGTTTTTGACAGCATGGCCAATGTTGAATGTTTATCCTTTTAAGCTTGGAAAAGAGACCCTTAAACCCAGACTTGGATCACACATCCACTCCACTGAATAGCAGGCTAGTGATTGCTTTGAAATGCTT
>NW_025534358.1:150000-216915 GCF_020615455.1 Coregonus clupeaformis | reverse complement strand
GAACAGATATGGGGGAACACATAGAGGAATGTGTTAATGTGACCAAAGTATCACACCCTGAAAATTATAGGAATGTAATAGAATCATAAAACTACATTCTGATAATGTATTAAGTTTTATGCTAGCAGGAAACAGGATGTGAAAGTAGACACTGAAGAACATGTCCCCATCTTAGGTGTCTGTGTAAGATACATATTTGCTCAGCAACAGACTATTTGGGTCTTAAAAAAAGAAGTGTGAAATAGACACAGGAAAAGACGACTAGGTTGCTTCTTCAAGCTTATAGAGAAAAGTTGCCTAAATATGGGCTAGGAGCTTTTTCATTGGCCCATTTAGGGGTGTAGTAAATTAATTAATGAACCTACTGCCCAATAAGGGGTCTTTGTTTAATTTATTTAAACTAGAGATTTACACCTCTGGGAATTATTCAAAGATTTAAGAAGTAGTTGACTTCAACCATTGAGATAACAACATTCTCATGACAGGAACACATACACAACTGAAATATTTGATTATTTCATAGTGATTTCCTATTTTTCTATTGATCCCTACCCAGTGTGGACCTGACAGGGACAATGGAATATTTTATATGTTTTGGCAATTGAATGTTCACTGTTTTTGGTTTTGAAATGTCCATTAAAAAGCTCTAAAACCATTGTATCTTAATTATTTCATAATGCATTTCATGTTTTGTTTTTATTATCGAATTTGAAAAAAGTAATTTTTTTGTAATCGAACCAAAACCAAACAGACCTCAAAAAGCACTATTTGCTCAGCACTAACACAAACACACAAACACACACAAACACCTTTTGATTGTCTTTTCAACAGCAAGTTTTGTTTTTAAATTCTTAAAACAAAGACAGATTAGATGTTGTGGGACATAAATGTTCAATTATACCAATGTCATTAGTTCCTCCGTTTAGATGTATAGTGACCTATTAGCACTTAGCTGGATAGACCCATTAGCATTTAGCTGTATAGTGTCCTATTAGCATTTAGCTGTATAGTGTCCTATTAGCATTTAGCTGTATAGTGTCCTATTAGCATTTAGCTGTATAGTGTCCTTATTAGCATTTAGCTGTATAGTGTATAGCCCCGTGGCCCTGGTCAATAGTAGTGAGTGCTCTATATAGGGAACAGGGTACCATTGAATATAGGGTGAAGTTTTTCCCTACACGCTGATCTTGGTTAGTTTTTGCATTTCCCCACTAATGGATAAGGTTAGGATTGGGGGAGGAGAAGCTGATCCTAGATCTGCACATGGGAAACTTTACCTGTACTTTCTTCACTGGAGATTGGTGGGGAGTATGAAAGATAAACATTAAAATATTTCTCCTGGAGAAACCCAGCCAGTTACACCACTACCTACACACAGGGAGAATCTCAGCCAGTTACACTGACCCAGACACTCTGGGAGAATCCCCAAGCCAGTTACACCATGACCCAGACACTTGGGAGAATCTCAGCCAGCTACACCATGACCCAGACACTCTGGGAGAATCTCAGCCAGTTACACCATGACCCGGACACTCTGGGAGAATCTCAGCCAAGTTACACCACATACGCCAGTACACTCTGGGAGAATCTCAGCCAGTTACACCAGGACCCAGACACTCTGGGAGAATCTCAGCCAGTACACCCGACCCGGACACTTGGGAGAATTCATCCAGTTACACCATGACCCAGACACTCTGGGAGAATCTAGCCAGTTACACCATGACTCCAGACACTCTGGGGAGAATCTCAGCCAGTTACACCCATTACCCAGACACTCTGGGAGAATCTCAGCTAGTTACACCATTACCCAGACACTCTGGGAGAATCTCAGCGAGTTATACCATGACCCAGACACTCTGGGAGAATCTCACCCAGTTACACCATGACCCAGACACTCTGGGAGAATTAGGCCAGCCACACCATTACAGACACTCTCTGACGGGGCCCATGTCCACCTCTCTGACGGGCTCCTTTGTCTTCTCTCATATGGGGGCCCATGTCCTCTCTTCTGACGGGCCCCCATGTCTCTTCTGACGGGGCCCATGTCCTCCTTTTGACGGGGGCCAATGTCCACCTCTCTGACGGGCCTTTGTCCTCTTCTGATGGGGCCCATGTCCACCTTCTGACGGGACCCATGTCCTCCTTTCTCTGATGGGGCTTATGTCCTCTCTCTCTGACGGGCTCCCTTTTTCCTCTCTCTCTGACGGGCCCATGTCCTCCTCTCTGACGGGGCCCATGTCCTCTCTTTCTGACGGGGCCCATGTCCACCTCTCTGACAGGGCCCATGTCCTCCTTTCTCTGACGGGCCCATGTCCCTCTCTGACGGGCACATGCCTCACCTCTTGTGGGCCCTTGTCCTATTCTTGTGGGTTTGTCTCCCTCTGACGGGCCTGTCTCTTTGACGGGTTTTGTCTCGCTTTGACGGGCCCCTTTGTCCACCTTCTCTGACAGGGCCCATGTCCACCCCTCTGCGGCCCTTGTCCTCCTCTTCTGACGGGCTCCTTTGTTCCTGACGGGGCTCCCTTCCACCTTTCAGGGCCCCTGTCCGCTCTTGACGGGGCCCATGTCCTCCTCTCTGACGGGCTCCCTTGTTCTTCTTCTGACGGGGCCTCGTGTCTACCTCTCTGACGGGGCTCCCATGTCCTCCTCTCTGACAGGCCCCTTGTCTCTCTTGATAGGCCCCATGTCCACCTCTGACGGGCCTTTCCTCTGACGGGGCCCATGTCCTCTCTCTGACGGCCCTTTCACCTTTGACGGGCCCTATGTCTTTTCTGACGGGGCTATGTCTTCTCTGATGGGGCCCATGTCCTCTCTGACGGGGCCCCATGTCCACTCTGACGGGCCTTTCCTCTTCTCTGACGGTCCCATGTCCTCCCTCTCTGATGGGGCCCATGTCCTCCTTGCGGGCCCTTTTGTTCTACTCTGGACGGGGCCCTTTTTCACTTCGATGGGGGCCCCATGTCTTTCTCTGACGGGGCCCATGTCCTCTTCTCACGGGCCCATGTCCTCCTTTCTGACGGGCCCATGTCTCCTTCTCTGACGGGCCTCATGTCCTCTCTGACGGGCCCATGTCCTCCTTTCTGACGGGGCCCATGTCCTCCTCTCTCTGACGGGGCCCATGTCCTCTTTCTGACGGGGCCCATGTCCACTCTCTCTGACAGGGCTCCATGTCCTCCTTCTCTGACGGGCCCATGTCCTCCTCTCTGACGGGGCACATGCCCACCTCTCTTGTGGGCCCCCTTGTTCTACTTCTCTTGTGGGACTCCCTTGTCCTCCTCTCTGACGGGCCCCCATGTCCTCTTCTCTGACGGGCTCTTTGTCTCTGCTTCTCTGACGGGGCCCCTTGTCCACCTTCTCTGACAGGGCCTATGTCCACCTCTCTGACGGGCTCCCATGTCCTCTCTTCTCTGACGGGCTCCCCTTGTCTCTTCGCTGACGGGGCTCTTGTTCACCTTTGACAGGGCCCCCTTTGTCCGCTCTGACGGGCCCATGTCCTCTCTCTGACGTGGGCCCTTCCTCCTTTCTGACGGTGGGCACATGCCCACCTTTCTGACGGGCCCCTTGTCCTCCTTTCTCGACGGGCTTTGTCCTCTTCTGATGGGGCCCATGTCCTCTTCTGACGGGGCCGCCCATGTCTCCTTATGACGCCCATGTCTCTGACGGGCTCCTTGTTTTCCTTTGACGGGGCCCCTTGTTCACCTCTCTTGACGGGCCCCCATGTCCCCCTCTTTGACAGGCTCTTGTCCTCCTCTCTGATAGGGCCCATGTCCACTTCTGACGGGCTCCTTGTCCTCCTTTCTCTGACGGGTCCCATGTCCTCCCTCTCTGACGGGGCCGTATGTCCACTTCTGGACGGGGCCCATGTCCTCCTCTTCTGACGGGCCATGTCCTCTTCTCTGATGGGGCACATGTCCTTTCTCTGACGGGCCATGTCCACTTTTCTGACGGGCTCCTTGTCCTCCTCTCTGACGGGGCCTATGTCCTCCTCTCTGACGGGCCCCTATGTCCTTCTTCTGACGGGGCCCATGTCCTCTCTCTGATGGGGCCTATGTCCTCTTCTGACGGGCCCCCTTGTCCTCCACTGACGGGGCCCCTTGTCCACTCTTGATGGGGCCTCCATGTCTCCTCTCTGACGTGGGGCCCATGTCCTCTCTCTGACGGGCCCATGTCCTCCCTTCTCTGACGAGGTATGTCCTCCTCTCTGACGGGCCCATGTCCTCCTCTCTGACGGGGCCCATGTCCTCCTCTTGACGGGCCCATGTCCTCCCTCTCTGACGGGGCCCAAGTCCTCTTCTCTGACGGCCCCTTGTCCTCCCTCTCTGATGGGGCCTCTTTGTCCACCAGCTCTTTGGTGTCTTCCTCTCCCTTGCGTCTATCCTGCTCCATATTGAAAGACACTGGAAGTGTTCACACACCTTTTTATATGGTGACTAATTGTGGTTCCCACTTTGTGAAATCAATTAGTAATAATGAGTAGTCATTATGTATGTTCATCATGTATCATACATGTAATTTAAATGTTTATACTTTACAAACAGATGTAATTTCTGTAGTTCTCTAAATCCATATATAGTCGACAAACCAGTTTAAAATATATAGCTTTACCAAACGGTTAAGTGATTAACCATTACAGTTTTCCCCAATTGTTAACACACGTATGATGAAACTACATCTCAGATACTCAAAACTCAAAACACTCACTACCCTGGCATTAAAAGCGCCATGCTCTCTACCAATTGAGCTACAGAGGACCACATGGCAATTAGGGGATCCAGATTTTGTCAAATGAATGTCAAAAGTATATTTTTTGTTGAGGCATTTTAGCTAATCCAACCCTTTTCCTAACTTTAACCTAATTCTCCTAACCTGCTACGGTAATTCTCCTAAACTGCTGCACAAATTCTCCTAACCTGCTACGAAAAGTCAAATCTGACGTTAATCGACAAAAAGCTGGATCCTTTCTAGCCATGACCCAACAGCAACACCGTCAGAACAATAGCAGTCTTCATTCTGAAATGAGTCTGGTCTTCTTCAGAAGTAGTGTAGTAGTCTACAGGGTTCAGGACTCACATTTTTAAACACTTCTTATCTCTCATATCATGAGGTTCCACATGTGTTTGGATACATAGTGCCCAGTGCTCTTCTTAGTGATAAAACAGCAAACATTAAGAGTGTTTACTTATCAGACCCACATATATAATAACTATACTAGAATATAATATACTATATTCATATGCTTTTAGTACTCACACATGAATCATATAATGTATGCAGGTCATGTGTTGTTTTGAGACAGCAGTAAAAACATACTGACAGGACAGTTCCTATTATGGCCACTAGGTGGTAATCTGGTGTCACAGACGCATGACTGCAGTCTAGAACGATGCATTGTCCCAATTATGTCTCCTTTCTCTTAAAGTGTGCACTTGTTCACTTCCCTAAACTGAAATGACTGTTATACTAAATATGGTGGAAACTCCCACTTGATCACAGAAGGTATAGTCCCACGGGTGGAACGGTGGGAGACGCAAACAGTACCCCTCTCCCCCTCTCCCCTCTCCTCTTCTCCCCTCTCTCCCCCTCTCCTCTTCTCCCCCTCTCCCCTCTCCTCTTATCCCCCCACTCCCCTCTCCTCTTCTCCCTCTCTCCACCTCTCCTCTTCTCCCTCTCTCCCCCTCTCCTTATATTATATAATTACATTTGAGGAGGGGAAGGATAGAGAGAAAGGGGGAGGGAAAGGGGAGGAGAGAGGGAGGAGAGCGAGAGATGGGAGAGAGAGATATATATTATTATCACTGACTTCTCACCAGTGATGTCATCATAACCAGTAACCATTTCCACTCTTGGCCCAGCCCAGCCTGACCCTGACATATAGCATCAGGCCTGTTGAGTTGACTTGGGTAACAGACCTCTAGCTTCTACACCACATCCCCCCTTCTCCTGCTCTAACATGAGACCTCATCAGTACTCATTTTGGGTGCTGGTACTGTTTATATTTAGGTGCTGGAACATTAACCAATATTCTATAAGAGGTGAACTCAAGCAGTAGAAAGTTAGAGGTGATATTATAGGACACACTATGTGAAACGTTGCTGCTCTGTCAGCAGTGTCCTGTGGGGGTTTTCAAAACAAATCCGTTGTGAAGTGGAAACATCTAGGAGCAACAACGGCTCAGCCACGAAGTGGTAGGCCACATAATTCACAGAACGGGACCGCCGAGTGCTGAATCTCGTAACATGTAAAAATGGTCTGTCCCAGGTTGCAACACTCACTACCGAAGTTCCAAACTGCCTCTGGAAGCAACGCAGTAATAACTGTTAGTCGGGAGCTAAAACAACTGTTTCTACTAAAAACCAAATAGCCTCCAGTACAGTAACCACTAGAGTAATACAGGGTACAAGATAAACATGTTCCAAAGTAGTATCGCTCCCAGTTCCTCCATCCAGTAATACATGAAACCTTGACTTTGTTTCCCTTACAGTATGTATTGGAATCTACAGTCTTTACTGTGCTTTTGTAGTGCTACTGTCCAGTAGTAAAAAGTAGTAGACAGGTCCAAGTCTGCAGTACATACCTATTGTCATTTTGGGACGCTCTGGATGATGGATGCTACAGTGAAACGGCTCATGTTGGGCTGCACTCTGCCCAGCCTATCAAGGTCAAACCATGGTGACCACATGGTCCACCACAGTCACCCCACACTCTTTTCATCAGAGATTACTCTCCTTGTTCTCTGTCTTCCTCTCCTCCTCCTTCTCCTCCTCCTCCTCCTCCTTCTCATCTCCCTCTCCTCTCCTCTCCTCTCCTCTCCTCTCCTCTCCTCTCTCCTCTCCTCTCCTTTCCTCTCTCTCCTCTCCTCTCCTCCTCCTCCTCCTCCTCCTCCCCTCCTCCTCCTCCTCCTCCTCCTCCTCCTCCCTCCTCCTCCTCCTCCTCCTCCTCTTTTTCTTCCTCCTCTCCTCTCCTCTCCTTCCTCCCTCTCTCCTCTCTCCTCTCTCTCCTCTCCTCTCCCTCTCCTCTCCTCTCCTCTCCTCTCCTCTCCTCTCCTCTCTTCTCTCCTCCTCCTCCTCCTCCTTCTCCTCCTCCTCTTCCTCCTCTCCTCCCCTCATCCCCTCCTCTCCTCTCCCTCTCCTCTCCTCTCCTCTCCTCTCTCCCTCTCCTCTCCTCTCCTCTCTCCCTCTCCACCTCTCTCCTCTCCCTCTCCTCTCCCTCCCTCTCCTCTCCTCTCCTCTCCTCTCCTCTCCTCCATCCCAGCCTCTATCAAGGTCAAACCATGGTGACCACATGGTCCACCACAGTCACCCCACACTCTTTCATCGGAGATTACTCTTCTTGTTCTCTGTCTTCCTCCTCTCCTCCTCCTACTCCTCTTCCTCTCCTCCTCCTCCTCCTCATCTCCCTCTCCTCCTCCTCCTCCTCCTCCTCCTCATCCCCTCCTCCTCTCCTCTCCTCTCCTCTCCTCTCCTCTCCTCTCCTCTCCTCTCCTCCTCTCTCTCCTCTCCTCTCCTCTCCTCTCCTCTCCTCTCTCTGCTCCTCCTCCTCCTCCTCCTCTCCTCCTCTTCCTCATCCCCTCATCCCCTCATCCCCTCATCCTCTCCTCTCCTCTCCTCTCCTCTCCTCTCCTCTCCTCTCTCTCCTCTCCTCTCCTCTCCTCTCCTCTCTCTCTCTCTCCTCTCCTCTCTCTCCTCCATCCCAGCCTCTATCAAGGTCAAACCATGGTGACCACATGGTCCACCACAGTCACTCCCACACTCTTTTCATCGGAGATTACTCTTCTTGTTCTCTGTCTTCCTCCTCTCCTCCTCCTCCTCCTCTTCCTCTCTCCTCCTCCTCCTCTCATCTCTCTCCTCTCCTCCTCCTCCTCCCATCCCTCCTCTCTCCTCCCTCTCCTCTCCTCTCCTCTCTCTCCTCTCCTCTCCCTCTCCCTCTCCTCTCTCTCTCTCCTCTCTCCTCTCCTCTCCTCTCTTCTCTCCTCTCCTCTCCTCCTCCTCCTCCCTCCTCTCCTCCTCTCCTCTCATCCCCTCCTCTCCTCTCCTCTCTCTCCTCTCCTCTCCTCTCCTCTCCTCTCCTCTCCTCTCCTCTCCTCTCTCTCTCTCCTCTCCTCTCCTCTCTCTCCTCTCTCTCTCTCTCCTCTCCTCTCCTCTCCCCTCTCCTCTCCTCTCCTCTCCTCTCCTCTCCTCTCCTCCTCTCCTCTCCTCCATCCCAGCCTCTATCAAGGTCAAACCATGGTGACCACATGGTCCACCACAGTCACCCCACACTCTTTCATCGGAGATTACTCTTCTTGTTCTCTGTCTTCCTCCTCTCCTCCTCCTACTCCCTTCTTCTCCTCCTCCTCCTCCTCATCTCCCTCTCTTCCTCCTCCTCCTCCTCCTCATCCCCTCCTCCTCTCCCTCTCTCTCTCCTCTCCTCTCTCCTCTCCTCTCCTCTCCTCTCCTCCTCTCCCCTCTCTCTCTCTGCTCCTCCTCCTCCTCCTCCTCCTCCTCCTCCTCCTCCTCTCCTCCTCTTCCTCATCCCCTCATCCCCTCATCCCTCATCCCCTCTCCCCTCTCTCCTCTCCTCTCCTCTCCTCTCCTCCTCTCCTCTCCTCCTCTCCTCTCCTCTCTCTCCTCTCCTCTCCTCTCCTCCTCTCCTCCATCCCAGCCTCTATCAAGTTCAAACCATGGTGACCACATGGTCCACCACAGTCAACCCACACTCTTTCATCGGAGATTACTCTTCTTGTTCTCTGTCTTCCTCCTCTCCTCCTCCTCCTCCTCTTCCTCTCCTCCTCCTCCTCCTCATCTCCCTCTCCTCCTCCTCCTTTATCCCTCCCTCTCTCTCCCTCTCCTCTCCTCTCCTCTCCTCTCTCTCCTCTCTCTCCTCTCCCTCTCCTCCTACTTTCCTCCTCCTCCTCCTCCTCCTCTCCCTCTCCTCCTCCTCCTCCTCCTCCTCCTCCTCCTCCTCCTCCTCCTCCTCCTTCCTCCTCCTCCTTCTCTCCCTCCTCCTCTCCTCTCCTCTCCTCTCCTCTCCCTCTCTCTCTCCCTCTATCCCCTATCCCCTCCTCTCCTCTCCTCTCCTCTCCCTCCCTCTCCTCTCCCTCTCCTCTCCTCTCCTCTCTCCTCTCCTCTCCTCTCCTCTCCTCTCCTCCTCTCTCCTCTCCTCTCTCTCCATCCCAGCCTCTATCAAGGTCAAACCATGGTGACCACATGGTCCACCACAGTCAACCCCACACTCTTTCATCGGAGATTACTCTTCTTGTTCTCTGTCTTCCTCCTCTCCTCCTCCTCCTCCTCTTCCTCTCCTCCTCCTCCTCCTCATCTCCTCTCCTCCTCCTCCTCCTCCTCATCCCCTCCTCCTCTCCTCTCCTCTCCTCTCCTCTCCTCTCCTCTCCTCTCCTCTCTCCTCTCCTCTCCTCTCCTCTCCTCTCCTCTCCTCTCCTCTCCTCTCCTCTCCTCTCCTCTCCTCTCTCTCCTCTCCTCTCCTCTCTCTCTCTCTCCTCTCCTCTCCCTCCTCCTACTTCCTCCTCCTCTCCTCTCCTTCCTCTCCTCCTCTCCTCCTCCCTCCTCCTCCTCCTCCCCTCCTCCTCCTCCTCCTCCTCCTCCCTCCTCCTCCACCTCCACTCTACCTGATTCTAATGGTGATTCTGATACAACCATAAATTCATACATTGTGCACCTAGGCTGAGAGGATGGAAGTTCAACATTTAGCTAAATGTAGTATGCTAATGTTAACTAGCTAACGTTGCCCTTGAAAGGAAGTTAGGCTAGCGAGCAAGCATTTTAGCCAGGTAGACTAGAACAACAAAAAACTTAAAGTGTGTACTGTGTGACAGTCATATAATTCATCTCATATGGCCTAGTAATACTGTAGAGCTTTTTTTACATCCACACAATATAGCTGGGTCACCCTGTCCTGTCCCTAGGGGTCCACGGCCCTGCAGCGCCCCAACCCAACACACCCCACTCAGCTTTAGGGTCTTAGTGAAACATTCATTATTGGTTTCAGGTGTGTTAGGCCAAGGCCAGAGTGACAACTCACAGGACGGCAGACCCCCAGGGCAGGACTGAGCAACACAGCAGCTATTGAAAACATGACGTGGGCAATACAGACTTCCATATAAGGCATCCAGACGTTATTAAAGTTGCCCAGTATACACTTATAAGAGGTGAACTCAAGCAGTAGAAAGTTAGAGGTGATATTAAAGCACACACTATGTGTAACTTTGCTGCTCTGTCAGCAGTTTCCTGTGGGGGTTTTCAAAATAAATCAGTTTCCTGTAGGTAGCTGGGTTCAACTACTGATCAAAGATAACTTGCTAAGAAGTTTATCTCACATCATTGAAGTAAGGAACTAATGAGATAGAAGTCATATAGCCTAGCAGTATTGTCCACTCTTCAGTCCACTCTTCATGACAGCAGACTTGTATAGCTCAGTGGAGCCCCAGTTAGAGACAGATATGATACCTGCAGTGATATTGATGATCCTGTTCTGGAGCACAGGTAGGATGCTGTTATACTGAAATACACTTATGACAGTTACTGAGATATGATTTGATATTTTAAGATATATGAACATTTGCAGGGTTAGTAAATAACATGCAACCGGAAACAAGACAGTAAAAATCTGTCTTAAAGCAGGACAATGATGTGATCACCTGTAAATGTACTTTACTGTAGCATAATTGTCCATCTGGGGACAGGCACTAATGTCAGTTAAGTTCTGATGATGTCATGCATCTGACTGTTGTATATTCAGTGTGTCAATGATTGATTGTATCTGTCCCTATGGAAATGAATGAGAGTATATATTATGTATCTATTTAATATTCGTCTTATGTTTTCTATGGCCTCCCATAGTTAAATAAAGGTTTAATTAAAGGTTCAATAGAGCAAGAGGAAGGGGGGTAGCTAGAGGTCTGTTACCCAAGTCAACTGAGTCAAGCTCAACAAGCCTGATGCAATATGTCAGGAAGAGAGAGAGAGAGAGAGAGGAGGGGAGGGTAGTGGAGAGAGAGGAGGGGACAGAGGACGGGAGGGGAGATAGAGAGGGAGATGTCAAAGGGCTGCGAGAGATGAGAGGAGGGGGTGGGGGCGGGAGAGCGTACTGAGAGAGAGGAGAAGGCAGGAGGGGGAAGAGAGAGAGAGAGCAGAGGAGGGAGGGAGGGAGAGAGAGGAGAGGGGAGGGGACAGAGGAGGGGAGATAGAGATTAAGGGAAGGGAAATATATATTTATAACTGACTTCTCACCAGTGATGTCATCCTAACCAGTAATCTTTTCCACTCTTCCACTATTGGCCCAGCTCAGATTGACCTCTGACCTCTGGAACTGAATGATTGAGGAAAAGCTGATGTATTAAATTAGATATACTGTAAACTCATCTGCAAAGAGAGGTTCACATGGAAGGGGAATGTGTGTACACATGGGTGTTGTTGCACCATACCAACGATAAGTCTAACTTCCCCATCACATCATGAAAGGTGATGTTGATGTTCATTTCTCCTCTCTTAACTATATAAAAAAAATTAAAAATAAAAACGAGTGTATCAGTCCTGACCCGTTGGTCAATACACCCCATTTAGCCATACCCTAGGTTTAGCTGTGTTTCTACACACCCCATTTAGCCATATCCTAGGTTTAGCTGTATTTCTACACACCCCATTTAGCCACACCCTAGGTTTAGCTGTATTTCTACATACCCCATTTAGCCATACCCTAGGTTTAGCTGTATTTGTACACACCCCATTTAGCCATACCCTAGGTTTAGTTGTATTTCTACACACCCCATTTAGCCATACCCTAGGTTTAGCTGTATTTCTACACACCCCATTTAGCCATACCCTAGGTTTAGCTGTATTTCTACACACCCCATTTAGCCACACCCTAGGTTTAGCTGTATTTCTACATACCCCATTTAGCCATACCCTAGGTTTAGCTGTATTTCAACGCACCCCATTTAGCTATACCCTAGGTTTAGCTGTATTTCTACACCCCATTTAGCCATACCCTAGGTTTAGCTGTATTTCAACACACCCTATTTAGCCATACCCTAGGTTTAGCTGTATTTCTACACACCCCATTTAGCCATACCCTAGGTTTAGCTGTATTTCTACACACCCCATTTAGCCATACCCTAGGTTAAGCTGTATATCCACACACCCCATTTAGCCATACCCTAGGTTTAGCTCTATTTCTACACACCCCATTTAGCCATACCCTAGGTTTAGCTGTATTTCTACACACCCCATTTAGCCATACCCTAGGTTTAGCTGTATTTCTACACACCCCATTTAGCCATACCCTAGGTTTAGCTGTATTTCAACACACCCCATTTAGCCATACCCTAGGTTTAGCTGTATTTCTACACACCCCATTTAGCCATACCCTAGGTTTAGATTATTTCAACACACCCCATTTAGCCATACCCTAGGTTTAGCTGTATTTCTACACACCCCATTTAGCCATACCCTAGGTTTAGCTGTATTTCTACACCCCCAAACTACTTCCTGCGGCTACAGGACAGAGGAGGAGGGGAGGGGAGATGGAGAGTGAGAGAGAAGAGGAGTAGAGAGAGGGAGATGTCAAAAGAGATAGGGCTGACAGACTAACACGCAGTCAACTGAATATCTTTTCATAACTGACTTCTCACCAGTTATGTCATCACAACCAGTAACCTTTTCCACTCTTCCACTCTTGGTCCGGCTCGGCTTGACCTCTGACCTATGAAATGAATGACTTCAACAACAGACAAAAGCAACGGTATTAAATTATATATAAACTCATCTGCAAAGAGAGGTTCACCTTTCCATGGAAGGGAAATGTGTGTACACATGGGTGTTGTTGCATCATACCAACGATAAGCTAATCTTCCCCATCACATCATGAAAGGTCATGCTGATGTTCATTTCTCCTCTCTTTTGCCCTCCCCCTCTCTCACTCTCTCTCTCAGTTCAATTCAAAGGGGCTTTATTGACACGGGAAACATATGTTAACATTGACAAAGCAAGTGAAATAAACAATCACAAACAGTAAACATTAAACACACAAACGTTTCAAAAGAGAAAGACATTTGAAATGTTAGTAATTTAACTAAATAAACAAATAAATAAATAAAAACGAGTGTATCAGTCCTGACCTGTATAGGCCGTTGGTCAATACACAGTAAATGAAATATAAACTAACTGGCTCCACTAGGGCCCTCTCAGCAGTGGCGGCTCCTGAAAAAATTCTCAGGAGGGGCAATTTTTCTGATGATTTAGGTGACCTACACACATTTAAAAAAAGATATGTCCAGCAACAACATGAAGACAGGGGCAGCATATAAGTCAATACCAGAAGCATTTATTGACTGATCTCAAAAGTGTTGGCTTACCAGGGTTGGTGGAGCCCTCAGTTTCATCTTTGCCTCGCAAAGCTAACTCAAACACTCCGCAAAACTTCACACACTGGATTAGCCGGCTGAGGATGTGGGCGTTCTTGCTAATGTCGTAGTAAATATATTTGTTATAGTGAATATGGAATATGATATGTTGAGTAAAATGTTGTGCTAAGATCTATTTAGGTCAGGAGCTGGTTATAAGTTCTGTTCCTATCCAATAACAATGGACAAAAGGGTCCTATCTTGTCAGCCTTGTCAGCAGGTGGCCAAGGACAACACCCACGCCATAGGCCTCTCCAGTTCTTCCAACTCACGAGTTCTTGCTCTGAGGACACACACACACACAAACACACACACACACACATCATCACTGTTAAACACACACACACAATCATCACTGTTAAACACACACACACACACACAAAAATCCCCTCTCTTAGGCTGAACATTTGAAGACAGAGAACCCGACTCAGAGCCAATGCAACAGTGACAGTAGCCTGCAGGGGACCTCGCCCAACTCATCAGGACCAATCAGAAGATCAGAACTACTAGATTGAACCTACTTCATTTATTGCATAAAATGTCTGCACACAATGTTTCAGGCTCTCTTCAGATAATAATAATAATAATAATAATAATAATAATAATATGCCATTTAGCAGACGCTTTTATCCAAAGCGACTTACAGTCATGCGTGCATACATTTTTGTGTATGGGTGGTCCCGGGATCGAACCCACTACCTTGGCGTTACAAGCACCATGCTCTACCAGCTGAGCTACAGAAAGTGGATACTCATGGATGCGCATTGCAATTGTAAAATGTCAACACAATTGGAGACACCACGTCATTTTTGGAGACATGTTATTGACAGTAAACTATTGTAGATGCGACTGCTAACTAACTAAAACATTTTAGCTGGCTAGCTAATCATCTTAGCTAAATGTGGGGCAAACAATTCAGTTATTTACCGTTAATTTGAGGGATTGGGGTGAAAGAAATCGAGTTACATAGTGATACTTACGATATACTGTATTGACAATATCGCAATATTTTAGCGCTAGTTGGCTGTACCTGCACCAAAACACCATTATTGTTCCTTCATAGCTTGTTCTCAATCTTTTCACATTGGGAGCCAATTTGTTTTCAGCACTTTTATTTCCATGACTGATCAAAACTCGTTCTCATGGCTTTCTGATCCCTCTGCAACAGACATATGGTGCGCAATAAAATCACAGTATCGAATCGCAATACGTATAGAATCATGAGACTCGCAATGCTGATGCATATATCTTATCGTGAGGTTCCTGGCAATTCCCAGCCCAAGTTCATTTGCCACAACAAATCTCTTCGCTAGCAAACGCGATGTCTTCTCCAAAACGGCAATGTGTCTCCAGCAATGTTTACTTTTTTGACGTTCTATGGCATCTCCACTTTCCAAGCATATATGACCACATGTAATATTTTGGTAAGTGATGCAAATAGTGAACTATGTAGGGCCAGGATGTAAAATATATGTAGCTGCAGCAATTTCTCTTATCTGATATGGTAAGTAATGGGGCTTAATTTATAGCTCCCTAAGAGTTTGACGAACGGGTCCGTGAACGCGATTCCAGATATATTTACCTCTGAATAAACTGCCTTTATTACACCATATCCACATCCAGTAAACTTGTGATTATCAACACTAACCTCATCGTTGTGGCGGCGGACAGCTAGCCTGTATCCCTCGTCATCCAGTTGAGTGAGTGGCAATGTCTTTTTTTCGTCGACCAATTTTTTGGAAAATCCCCGGGTGTAGGACTTTCCGCCCTTTAGTAGAAACCTGTTGAATTATTAAATTTGGTCTGGGAGGTCCTAATTGTTTCGCCAATTTATCTTCATTTGTTCGCCGACAAAAAGGAACTTCTTTCAAACAATCCACTCTTTTCTCAGTTACGTTCATGGTTACGTAACGTATGACGAAAGCGCGTAAGTGCAAGCCCACAGACACCCATTGAGATTGTATTGAAGGCTCTGAAATTTGAAAAAAATAGATTTTACATGGGAGTCTATGACAGAAGTTCTGGGCGATTTTCAATCTGACTGAAATCGCCCCAAAAGGGGGTGGAGCCATTTGAAGCACGACTTTAGCCTGATTCGACATTTAGTGGCAGTGTGGCACTGTGGCAGATCAGACGTATAGATTACAACACTGATAACTACTGTTGCCGTGATATAATTGATTAGAAAAAAAATCCCTTCCTTTTCCCGTTTGGCAGTGCGTCGCCCATATCGCCCTATTGAACAGGCCGTCCCTGCCTCTCAGCCAACTGGCTCCACTAGGGCCTTCTCAACCAGGTGGTTCCACTAGGGCCCTCTCAGCCAGGTGGCTCCACTAGGGTCCTCTCAGCCAGGTGGCTCCACTAGGGCCCTCTCAGCCAGGTGGCTCCACTAGGGCCCTCTCAGCCAGGTGGCTCCACTAGGGCCCTCTCAGCCAGGTGGTTCCACTAGGGCCCTCTCAGCCAGGTGGCTCCACTAGGGCCCTCTCAGCCAGGCGGCTCCACTAGGGCCCTCTCAGCCAGGTGGCTCCACTAGGGCCCTCTCAGCCAGGCGGCTCCACTAGGGCCCTCTCAGCCAGGTGGCTCCACTAGGGCCCTCTCCCCTCCACTAGGAAATGTCAAAATGTGTGCATCAGCAGTCACTCAATTAACCCATGTCAGCAACATTTTTTTTAGATTGGTAAATTAGTATTGTAGTAAGAATGGTCGAATTACCGACCCGGTTGAGGCCCATTGATTATCAGTTATCATATTAAAAAGGCAAACATTTACCTCCACCCTTTGGAAAAATTTGTAGAATTGCAGCAAACTTGCTTCAGAACAGCAACATTTACTCTATGCCCCATGGCAAAATGTTCCAAATTGAAGGAAATTAAATTTAAAACGTACATTATTTTCCGAAAAAAAACTTTTAAGTGGCACTGACCCAACAATGATACTCTCTGCTGGTGCCAATAAGATAGGCCTTACTGTTATTCACTCAATTAAGTTGAGAATTTTGATAACTATATAAAAGAAATATTAAAGTATTTTCACTGCCTTCTCTTTACAGCAATAGACTTTTGCTTTCCAAACTATGTTTTCCCGCGACTGTATTTGGAAATATTGCGATATGCCTGGCTGGGCCTCTGCTTTTCACTGACAGTCTCAACTCAACAATTATCTGTCGAAATTGCGCACGATGCCTTTCCTTCTGACAGTAGGCAATGAGATTTAAAACAATCCACAACATATAAATGTTTAAAGAAGCTAATGAATCCTCTGTGGCCAAATCATGTTTTAGTAACCTATTTTGAATGCTTTTATTTATTTCTGTATAGACAGGAGTAGGCTAAATAGGCAATTTGTAATTTAATGTAATTTATTTCAGGACCATTCACAGTTTAGCTCAACGCTATTTGAAAATTATAAAACACAGAGATGAAAGATACATTATTTTAAATGTTTTTTTTCTTGGTCATTTTTTGGGGGGAAGCCTGGCTTCCTTTGGCAACCATGAATACACGCCACTGCGGAGGTTAGGAGAACTAACGTAGCAGGTTAGGATAATTAACGTGGGAGGTTAGGATAACTAATGTAGCAGGTTAGGATAATTAACGTGGGAGGTTAGGATAACTAATGTAGCAGGTTAGGATAATTAACGTGGGAGGTTAGGAGAACTAATGTAGCAGGTTAGGAGAACTAACGGAGCAGGTTAAGAGAATTAGCGTAGCAGGTTAGGATAATTATCGTGGCAGGATAGGAGAACTAACGTAGCGGGTTAGGATAATGAACGTAGCCGATTAGGAGAATTAACGTAAAGTGCGTGTGGTCAGTTTTTGCCGTATCAATCAGGAAAGAAATAGGAGTGCTGCTGATCTAACTGTAAGTGGCTCTGGATAAGAGCATCTGATAAATGACTCAAATGGAAATGTAAAATCTAGGATCAGTTCCCCACTGTCCATGTAATGTTATTCATTATGATCTAAAAGGCAAAAGGGGTCTTAGATCAACACTCCTACTCTGAAACTCTTCATGAATACAGGCCTAGCTAGATATGAATGGACCCATAACCTTGATAAAGGATTGTTTTCCACCGGAGGCCTGGTTCAGCAGTGTTAGTTCTGTAGTGCAACCCTGGCCCAGACTGGGTAAACATCGCCATCTCGTGGACATTTATTTGTATGACAGGAAGACAAAGGGACCCTATTCACTATCAGTGTTTCCCAACCAGGGGTACTTGGACTATCCACAGGGGGTCCTTGAGAAGACTCATGAGACCAGAGGGTTACTGGTAAAATGCACATGAGAGGGTCCTCTGGGTAACTGAAAACGGTTGGGGACCACTGCCCTATACAGAGCAATAGTAATGGAGACTTTTTGTAGGCACAAACTCCACCTCGGTTCATTGGTCAAATCCTACGGGGAAATTAATGGAGTTTTTGTCGGGTTTTTGGATAAATTCCGACAATAAGGTCTGTGGTAAACACAGGCTTAGGAGATCTTATAGCCTACGATTTATTATATAAGATAATCTTCATCAGCTAACGTCACTTTTTGTGAAATTTGAAGCATTTATGTAATCAGAAAAAGCCCATAAAGGCTTCATAATTCATAAAGGTCATGTTAACTGACTGATATTATCTCATAGAACAAAACATAAAGGCTTCATAATTCATAAAGGTCATGTTACCTGACTGATATTATCTCATAGAACAAAACATAAAGGCTTCATAATTCATAAAGGTCATGTTACCTGACTGATATTATCTCATAGAACATAAACTTCATCATTCATAAAGGTCATGTTACCTGACTGATATTATCTCACAGAACAAAACATAAAGGCTTCATAATTCATAAAGGTCATGTTACCTGACTGATATTATCTCATAGAACAAAACATAAAGGCTTCATAATTCATAAAGGTCATGTTACCTGACTGATATTATCTCATAGAACAAAACGTATAAGATCTACTAAGTCTGTGTTCATCTCAGATCTTATTTTCAGCGTTTATCCCAAAACCCTAGTCTTTCCCTATTCATTTAGGCTACAAGCTGGCGAGCTCTATACAGTGCACACTGCTTTATGGCACCCTTTCACAGTCACGGGGAGAATCTCAATTGCACACTCCTCGCCTCCTTCTCAAAACCCATTGGATGAGAAAGCCAGAGGTCCCGCCCCTCTGACCTTCTCCTCCAATGGGTTTAGAGGAGGTGAAGAGAGAGAACGGGAGGAGTATACAATTGAGATTCTCCCAGAGGGTAACTGCATACATGGAGTGTGTCTGAAAGTGGTTATTGCTAAATAAGTGGGAGGATCAACAGAAGAGGGTGTATGGAAACATAACAGCTAATTGGGCAGATTGGTTGCCACTCAAGACCATTTTGCATGGCTGCTTGCTGCTTCCTTGTAGCATTTTAGCTAAACCTAACCCTAACTCTTTTCTAATCTTAACCTCATTATCCTGATCTGCTAGGTTACTCCTACAACCTGCCACGTTAATTATCCTAACCTGCCACGTTAATTATCCTAACCTGCCACATTAGTTATCCTAACCTGACACGTTAATTATCCTAACCTGACACGTTAATTATCCTAACCTGACATGTTAATTATCCTAACCTGACATGTTAATTATCCTAACCTGACACGTTAATTATCCTAACCTGACATGTTAATTATCCTAACCAGACACTTTAATTATCCTAACCTGACATGTTAATTATCCTAACCTGACATGTTAATTATCCTAACCTGACACGTTAATTATCCTAACCTGACATGTTAATTATCCTAACCTGACATGTTAATTATCCTAACCTGCTACACTAATTATCCTAACCTGACATGTTAATTATCCTAACCTGACACGTTAATTATCCTAACCAGCTAAGTTAGTTCTCCTAACCTGACATGTTAATTATCCTAACCTGACACTTTAATTATCCTAACCTTCCACGTTAATTATCCTAACCTGCCACGTTAATTATCCTAACCAGCTAAGTTAGTTCTCCTAACCTGACATGTTAATTATCCTAACCTGACACGTTAATTATCCTAACCTGCCACGTTAATTATCCTAACCCGCTTAGCTAAAATGCAACAAGGAAGCAGCAAGCAGCCACGCAAAACGGTTTTGAGTGGCAACCAATCAACCCAATTAGCTGTTATGTTTCCATATATGTTATTCCACTTATGTTGATCCTCCCACTTATTTAGTAACACCCACCTTCAGACATCCATACTTGTTTTTCCCTCTCCACTAATGAGGAGATTCTCAATTGCATAATCCTTGCGTCCTCACTCCTCTCTCCTCGACTCCTTTTCAAAACCCATTAGATGAGAAAGCGGGAGGGTTTCCCCTCTGACCTTCTCCAATGGGTTTAGAGAAGGAGGCGAGGAGAGAGAAGAGAGGACCCCAGGAGTATCCACCTCATTTTCTAACGCTTTTGAAAACACTGACGCCAAACACGGAAAAAATGGATCCAACTTCCTCCGCGCTCACGCATTATTATAATTCATATGCATTAGCCTGTTTCTGTTAGATGATACATCATGACAAAATAGAGAATATTACTGTCCTGCTAATGTTCCTGGACCTTCTAGGCTAAACTGCAGAGTAAAAACCCATAACTGATCCAAATCAGACAGGCTAGATGCAGTTATTTTGAAATTAATATTCAAAACGCCTGGCTTTTGAACGGTTATTCAAATGACCTGGGATATTCACTGCAGTTTACAGCCTAGACTAGAGTTGTGTACTCACTTGAAAACAATAATAACATTCTTCATTACATTGTGTTGATGTAGCTTAGGTAGAATACGTTTCTTGTCCCTAACAAACTGAAACAATAGGGTAGGTTTTTCGAGCTAGGAGGGAGTTCTGCCTGACTCTGGCATCATAACTGAGAAGAATGGAATAAGGGATGCTTTTAATCATCATGTTACCTCGGCAGGCTTTTTATTTGAGAGAAACGGTGGTTTAGTTGACCCTGGTCAGCCAATCGACTGCTCTTCCCTCTGCCAGCCTCTAGCTGACTCAACGGTTGACCCGTCAACTTCTAGTCAATCTCTGTTTCATTTCAACTATTTACTATCTGTGATGTGCTAGATGTCTTGCTTAAGATTGATGTAAAAAAAAAAATCCACTGGGGCTGATATGCTTCATCCATTTCTACTGCAGCTCTCTGCCCCACTGATTGCTGAATCATCAACCCGTAACCTGACAGTTATATCTGGTACTATCTCCAAGGTTTGGAAGGCGGCCCATGTACTCCCCCTTCACAAAGGTGGTGACCCCTTGTGACCAAAATAATTATCGCCCTATTTATAAACTTTTTTGCCTAGCAAAAATATTAGAATCCTTAATTAATTATCAGCTAAGATGTATTCTAAATGTACATCAGTGGGGTTTTAGACCAGGTCATAGCACTATCTCTGCTGCATCCCTAGTTATAAATGATTTGGTTCACTGTAAGGATAGAAGGCAACATTGTGCTGCCCTCTTCATTGACCTGTCAAAGGCTGTTGATCACTCACTGCTAATTCAGAGGCTTGGCTCAATTGGCCTAGACCAGGCTGCATGTAACTGGTAAAAAAATGACTTGACAGATAGAACTCAATGTGTATCTACTGATGGTGTTAAATCAGGCGACAGTGTGCTTTAGGACCATGCGGAGGGTTCTGAGCAGTCGGGTAGGCTGTTTGGAGTGTTTATCCAACTGGATAAAAAATGAATATAAAAATGAATATAAATAAAGTTATGTCTCCCCCACTTCTAAAACCAAAGTTGCACCTATGCTGTTTACATTAACAATATTGACTTGTCTATAAAAAACTGTAACCTCCACTTGTATACAGTTGATAGTTGTTGTGTATGCTATTTCCCCCACGGTTGACCAGGCTCTATCTGAACTACAGTCTGCCTTCATGGAATTACAGAAAAACTTTATTGACCTGAAATGAGCATTGAATGCAGGGAAAACTCAGTATATGTTGTTCTCTAGTGCACATCAAAATAACTGATTTAGTGTACTTTGAATGGTGTCCATATTGATTGTGTCCCTGCTTATAAATATCTGGGAATCTGGATAGATGAAAAGCTGTCTTTTAAAAAGCATATTGATGAGTTAGTTAAGAAGCTGAGAATAGAAATGGGCTTCTTCTATAGAAACAGGTCCTGCCTCTCGCTAAACAGTAGAAAGCAGATTATTCAGTCAACGTTCCTATCGGTCCTAGACTATGGTGACATCATTTACATTTACATTTACGTCATTTAGCAGACGCTCTTATCGATTTACAAATTGGTGCATTCACCTTATAGCCAGTGGAACAACCACTTTACAATATGTTTTATTTTATTTTTTGGGGGGTGGGGTAAGGGGGGGATAGAAGGATTACTTTATCCTATCCCAGGTATTCCTTAAAGAGGTAGGGTTTCAAGTGTCTCTGGAAGGTGGTGAGTGACTCCGCTGTGCTAGCGTCGTGAGGGAGCTTGTTCCACCATTGGGGTGCCAGAGCAACGAACAGTTTTGACTGGGCTGAGCGGGAACTGTGCTTCCGCAGAGGTAGGGGGGCCAGCAGGCCAGATGTGGATGAACGCAATGCCCTCGTTTGGGTGTAGGGACTGATCAGAGCCTGAAGGTACGGAGGTGCCGTTCCCCTCACAGCTCCGTAGGCAAGCACCATGGTCTTGTAGCAGATGCGAGCTTCAACTGGAAGCCAGTGGAGTGTGCGGAGGAGCGGGGTGACGTGAGAGAACTTGGGAAAGTTGAACAGAGGGGAGAGGTGCGCTTGTGAAGTTGGAAAACATTTTGTGTACGTTTTTTTCCCCCGAATTGGTTTTAACTGCACTCTACTTTACTTACCTTAACAAAATAAGATGTATAGTTGAATATTTTAGAAATGAGTCGTCTCAATTCGCTTGCTGCTTGGCTGTATTGACGAAGGTTCCAGTGCCACTGGCAGTGGCTTCGGGAGCTGCTTGGGTTCGTCGGATCGGGAGCTGGAGAGGACAGTTTAGTCTGAGGTCATTTAAGGGCTTCGGGGACACTGGACATCGTTTTTCGGAAGCATGCAGGGCACTTTCTGCCTATTGGATTATAAATAGTCAACTGTTGGTTTCAAGGGCTTTCTACCGTGATAACTGTGGGGTTAGACTGTTTGTTTTTTATAGCTCCAACGGCGCCAACGAACATTTTCAGTTTAGCACCCGGGTTTAGGTTATCTTAAAATATTATTGTATTGTGTGTATTGCCAATTGTTTGCAAGTGGATCATTCATTATTCATTCTTTTTATATTCACATTCTATCTGTAGGTAAGAACCCTGGTCTCTTTGGTTTTTCTTTAGCGAGTTTAGTCATACCAGGTTTATTATGTACTGAGTGGACCTTTTCACCATACTTTTACTCTATGGATTTATCTGAGCCTGTGGTGATAGGGTTACATCAACATTATAAATATGGTGGAAACTCCCACTAGTCCATGCCTCCACCAATCCAATGCTTTTAGATTATGGGAAGTAGTGAACAAGTGCACACTTCAGGAGAAAGGAGATATTATTGGGACACACTCAGATGCTCTGTTAATCAACCACATTGGTCTACCACAAGGCTTCCTTGGTTCAAACTGTCAGATTATTGTTATAATGTTGTTTGTAGTATAGAGATAATGATGTTATTGATTATCAATGTTATGATATTGATTATGATGTAGAGTATTGTTATGATGTTGTTGGTAGTATATAGATAATTATGTTATTGATTACAAAAATGCGAGGGGTGTATTCAGTTTTGTGAGATACTGTATGTTAGAGCAGGAGTAGGGGGTGTAGAAGTTAGAGGTCTGTTACCTGAGTCAAGATCAACAGGAGGGAGGGAGGGAGGGAGGGAGGGAGAGAGGGAGAGAGAGAGGGAGAGAGAGAGAGAGAGAGAGAGAGAGAGAGGTTAAATTAACATCAACAGACTAACATGCAGTCAACTGAATATCTTTTCATCACTGACTTCTAACCAGTGATGTCATCACAAACAGTAACCTTTTCCACTCTTCCACTTTTGGTCCTGCTCAGCTTGACCTATGACCTCTGAAATGAATGATTTCAAAAACAGACAAAGCAAAGGTATTAAATTAGATATAAACTCATCTGCAAAGAGAGTTACACATTTCCATGGAAAGGGAATGTACACTAAATGACCAAAAGTATGTGGACACCTGCTTGTCAAACATCTCATTCCAAAGTCATGACCATTAGTATGAAGTTGGTCCCCCTTTGCTGCTATGACAGCCTCCACTGTTCAGAGAAGGCTTTCCACTAGATGTTGGAACATTACTGCGGGGACCTGCTTCCATTCAGCCACAAGAGCATTAGTGAGGTAATGTTAAATATACATTGCTGCGTGGATTTTTTCCTTTGGACTGCCAGATTGTGAAGCGTGATTCATCACTCCAGAGAACGCGTTTTCAATGCTCCAGAGTCCAATGGCGGTGGGCTTTATACCACTCCAGCCGATGCTTGGCATTGCTCATGGTGATCTTAGGCTTTGTTCAGTTGCTCAACCATGGAAACCCATTTCATGAAGCTCCCGACAAACAGTTCTTGTTCTGACGTTGCTTCCAGAGGCAGTCTGGAACTCGTTGTGAGTGTTGCAACCGAGGACAGACGGTTTTTACACGCTACCCTCTTCAGCACTCGGCGGTCCCGTTCTGTGAGCTTGTGTGGCCTACCACTTCACGCTGAGCCGTTGTTGCTCCTAGACATATACCTTCACAATAACAGAACTTACAGTTGACCGAGGCAGCTCCAGCAGGGCAGAAATTTGACAAACTGACTTGTTGGAAAGGTGGCATCCTGTGACGGTGCCACGTTGAAAGTCAATGAGCTCTTCTGTATGGGCCATTCTACTGCCAATGTTTGTCTATGGAGATTGCATGGCTATGTGCTCGATTTTAAACACCTGTCAGGAAGGGGTGTGGCTGAAATAGAATCCACTAATTTGAAGGGGTGTCCACATACTTTTGTATCTATAGCGTGTTGTTGCATCATACCATCGATAAGCCTATCTTCCCCATCACATCATGAAAGGTCATGTTGATGTTCATTTACTCTCTCTCTCTCTCTCTCTCTCTCTCTCTCTCTCTCTCTCTCTCTCTCTCTCTCTCTCTCTCTCTCTCTCTCTCTCTCTCTCTCTCTCTCTCTCTCTCTCTCTCTCTCTCTCTCTCTCTCTCTCTCTCTCTCTCTCTCTCTCTCTCTCTCTCTCTCTCTCTCTCTCTCTCTCTCTCTCTCTCTCTCTCTCTCTCTCTCTTCCTCTTTCTCCTCAGATCTCCAGGCTCAAAGCATCAGTCCACCAGGTAGGTAGAGTATAAATCTACAGTGATTATAGCGGTTCAATATTAGTCAACTTTATTATCCAACATGGAGAAATTCATGTGTCCATACACACCATTCTAAAACCCAATAACAAGTACTGTTTTATGGCACTGCTAATACTTGTCAACCACAAAGCATTACTGCTGTTAGAATAACAGAAACCCTGTCATAATCTGTCCTCACCACTGTGTTTTCCTCTCTGCTGTTTACAGCTGAACACTCAGTCAGACTGGTGAATGGGACCACTTCCTGTTCTGGGATTGTGGAAGTCTTCTACGGAGGAGAGTGGTCAGGTCTATGTCCTGCGTGGTGGTGGGGCATGAGAGAGGCTAAGGTTGTGTGTAGAGAGCTGGGCTGTGGGAATGCTGTAGCTGAATCTGCAGGACCTCTGGTTGAAGATGGAGGAGGAGGAGGAGAAGGAGGAGTCACAGTAAGGAATAGTTGTAGTGGAGATGAGTCTACATTTAGAGAGTGTGGAGCAGCAGGACCTGCTGACTGTTATGGTTATGGTAGATATTATCATCATCATGTGACCTGTTCAGGTAAGACACTGGTAGTATTGAGAGATTTAATTGGTACATTATACAAGATTTACATGTATCATGTTTTATGTGTTTTTCATTTCATTTAAAGAGAGTGAGAGATGTTAGATGTATTTAAACATTATATTTGTGTTTGTCATATTGGTTTATGGGAGATGTGCATGGGCAGATCATTGTAGTTCAGATGTTACTGAAGTGAAGCTGCCTGATGGATGTCCAGCTGTTTATTTTCTATAAAGTGAAGTGAACTTATTCCTGTCTCCTGCCTGCATTATTCCCAACCCTGTCCTGAGTGACTAAGAACCCATTTCTACCTCTTACAGTATCAAACATAGCAACCTACAGTCTTTTATCCAACATATTTGTGTTTAGTCCTTGACAGTGTCATCAACAAAACTGATTGAATGTTCCACCAACTCTTTTTCTCCAGAGTCTGTGCAGCTTGTGGATGGAGCTGGCCTCTGCTCTGGGAGACTGGAGGTGAAGTCCAATCGGTCCTGGGCCTCAGTGTGTGAAGCTGACTTTGACCAGCAGGATGCAGAGGTAGTCTGTGGGGAGCTCGGCTGTGGGGCTCCTGCAGCTCTACAGGGGGGGCTCTATGGAGAAGGTGAGGGTCAGACCTGGGATAAAGAGTTCCAGTGTAAAGGCAATGAGTCCCTTCTCCTGGACTGTGACACCTCAGACAGAAAAAACAACACCTGCCTACCTGGTAATGCTGTTGGACTCACCTGCTCAGGTAAGAAACAGTTTGTCACTCAATCAACATTGTTTCTCGCCTGGAGTGAAGAATATGAGAGGCAATATATAGTGGGCTCCAAAATTACTGCCACCCCTGTCTGGCAATGCACAAACAATACTTACAGAAATATAAACAATATAATTATAGAGAGAAACTGAAAATACCAACATGTGAGAAATTCTGTACTATATTAATGTTCCAATGGAACCCACCAAAAGCATTTAATGATTTAATTAAAAATCAATGTCCTCCATATCAAGGTTTCACAATTAATGGCACCCTTAAAGATTATTGTAAATAACATCTACCAAAATTAAACCAGGAATTAAATTCCACTTATTTAAGTTTATCTAACTCTTAAGGAACTATATTGAGCCATTACATCACTTCCTGTTTCACTAGGGTATAAAAATGAGGTAACACGCATACAATATCTCTTTGTCATCCAACACCATGAAGAAAACAAAAGAACTGGCAGTTCAAAAGAGACAGGTGGTCGTAGACCTTCATAAATCTGGTAATGGCTACAAGAAGATCCACAAACAATTGAATATACCACTGAGCACTGTCAGGGCAATTATTAAAACATTTAAAAGATATGGAACAGTTGAAAACCTCACGGGTAGAGGACGCAAATGCATTTTGCCCCCCAGGATAGGGAGGAGGATGGTGAGAGAAGCAACAAAATCCCCAAGAATCACTGTGAAAGAATTGCAGGCCTTGGTGGCGTCTTGGGGTCACCAGGTTTCAAAAAGCACCATCAGACGCCACCTCCACAACCACAGGCTCTTTGGAAGGGTTGCCAGAAGAAAGCCCTTTCTGACCCCAAGACACAGACGCAAGCGCTTGGAGTTTGCCAAACGTCATTTAAATTATGACTGGAAGAAGGTGCTCTGGTCAGATGAGACCAAAATTGAACGTTTTGGTCAGATACAGCATCGACATGTTTGGCGTCGAAACAGAGATGCATACAAGGAGAGGCACCTCATACCCACTGTGAAATATGGTGGTGGGTCAGTGATGATTTGGGGCTGTTTTAATTCCAGAGGTCCAGGGGCACTGGATGGCATAATGAATTCCACCAAGTATCAGGCAATTTCAGCTGACAAAGAAGGCTGGGACTTGGCCGTAGGTGGAGTTTCCAACAAGACAATGACCCAAAACATACCTCAAGATCCACACAGAAATGGTTCTGTGACAAAAAATATATATGTTCTGCCATGGCCATCTCAGTCAGACCTCAATCCAATCGAAAATCTGTGGGCTGATTTGAAGATGGCAGTTGATAAGCGCAAACCCAAGAATGTGAAGGATCTTGAAAGGATCTGCATAGAGGAATGGTCCAAAATCCCTCCAAATGTGTTCCTTAACCTTGTCAAACATTACAGGAAAAGACTCCATGCTGTTATCCTTGCCAGAGGTGGTTGCACTAAGTACTAAATGAGGAGTGCCAATAATTATGAAACCTTGATTTAGGTGACATTTATTTTGTATTAAATAATTGTATGATTTTGGTTGGTTCCATTGAAACATTAATAAAGTACAGTATTGTTTATATTTTTTAAAGTATTGTTGGTGCAGTCAGGGGTGCCAGTAATTTTGGAGCCCACTGTAGATGTGTTTTAGTGTGAAAATAGTAAGATTACTGTCTCTCTCTCTTCTTTTCTCAGAGCCTGATGATGTGAGGCTGGTGGGAGGAGGCAGTCGCTGTGCTGGTGGAGTGGAGCGGTACGACCAGGGAGAGTGGAGGACTGTGGGAGCTGTAGACTGGGACAAGGAGGCTTTAGCTGCAGTAGTGTGTAGACAGCTGGGTTGTGGCTCCACTGTTTCAGTACTACCTGGAAACACCACTAGAGGGATTGCAGTTTACTGTTCTCGGTCTGAGCCTTCACTGAGGGAGTGTAGGAGAATGTATCATTTCCTTCCTGTAGTCACAGTGATCTGCTCAGGTAATATCAAGATATTATAATTATATTCAACTGATTTCCTTCATTCATACAACTTCCTCTGCACCTCTCACGATGACTGTTTAGCTTGTAAGTCTGCTTTGCAAAACAGATCACTCAGTCAAGTAGGAATAAAATACAACTTAAATATCCCAGAATGCTTTTGTATTTGAACGTTATCTCAGTGAACGTCTCTACTCACTGCCACTGTCACATGTCATGTTATTGTCATATCTAAATGAGGAAAGTAGTTGAGGAGCTACGTTTTCTTTTTCTCTCCTCTTGTTCCAGATGTCCTGCTTCAGCCTGATATCAACATATGTTGTCTCAGTGACTGTAGGCCCACTACTCATGTTGCCCTGTGAGGGAGGGTGGCTAGCACTGTTACATGCTGATGTTATTGTCATATCTATAGGAAACTAGTTGAAGAGGTTTTTCTTGTTCTCTTTTCTTGTTACAGATCTCCTGGTCCAGCCTGATATCTTCCTGACTGACTCAATGGGAGGGGTCTCCAGGGGCCACCAGGGGCCCGAAGTGTTTAGGGGCTACAGCTTCACCATCACCTGCTCCACTCAGCCACAGTACCCAGGAGGCTCCTTCCTCCTCACGTTCACCGGCTCCAACAGAACCCAGACCCAGCCAGCTGTCAATCACTCTGCTGCCTTCCTCTTCCCTGCTGCAGATGGCTCCCACCAAGGGAACTACAGCTGTGTTTATGACAATTATGTTTTCTCTCATAACTTCTCCTCTGAGAGTGAGCTCCTCACCCTCACCGTCACAGGTAACTGAACATGAACCAGACTTCTAACTTTGTCATTGACAGATTTCCCACAGATCTATGTGATGATGACCAGTCCCCTCATCAAAGGTGTTTCTGTTTGCAGCCTCTCCTTTGCCAGCCTTCATCATCAGACACGTTGTAGTGCTGCTGATCCTACTGACAGCCATCACCACCATCTACCTGTACTACAAGGTAAAGACATTTACTCAGACGTTACAAGTCATTTAAATGTTTGTGTCTATGAGCAGGGTTCAGATTCTACATTGGTCTATATCTGTGTTTAAGGTGTGTTATTAACCAGATGTGTATCTTTGACTTGTGTTGCACTATCTTGGGTTTGTTCTTCTGTACAGAGAACGAGACACAGAGACACACACACACAGAGAGAGAACGAGAGACCGGGATTTTAATAATAGCTGAAAAGTTCAGAATTAGTTTATCTTTCTAGAACCTTGGAAGACATCTAAAAAGAGTGACAGCAACCACCATGATTCCTTTTAGTTTGTTTTTTTGCAACCATGGTAACATGGGGTTTTGGGTAACATGGGGTTTTGGTAACATGGGGTTTTGGGTAACATGGGGTTTGGGTAACATGGGGTTTGGGTAACATGGGGTTTTGGTAACATGGGGTTTTGGGTAACATGGGGTTTGAGTAACATGGGGGTTTGGGTAACATGGGGTTTTGGTAACATGGGGTTTTGGTAACATGAGGTTTTGGTAACATGGGGTTTTGGGTAACATGGGGGTTTTGGGTAACATGGGGTTTTGGGTAACATGGGGTTTTGGGTAACATGGTGTTTTGGGTAACATGGGGTTTTGGTAACATGGGGTTTTGGGTAACATGGGGTTATGGGTAACATGGGGTTTTGGTAACATGGGGTTTTGGTAACATGGGGTTTTGGGTAACATGGGGTTTTGGTAACATGGGGTTTTGGTAACATGGGGTTTTGGGTAACATGGGGTTTTGGTAACATGGGGTTTTGGGTAACATGGGGTTTTGGGTAACATGGGGGTTTGGGTAACATGGGGTTTTGGTAACATGGGGTTTTGGTAACATGGGGTTTTGGTAACATGAGGTTTTGGTAACATGGGGTTTTGGGTAACATGGGGGTTTTGGGTAACATGGGGTTTTGGGTAACATGGGGTTTTGGGTAACATGGTGTTTTGGGTAACATGGGGTTTTGGTAACATGGGGTATTTGGTAACATGGGGTTTTGGTAACATGGGGTTTTGGTAATATTGGGCTTTCATTATTTTTAGAGAGTAGCTCAATTACGTCTGTTTTGTGTTCCAGAATGTATTGCTGCTTTTAGCTTTTGTCTTTATGTCTTTATCATATTTAGTGTTTCTCTTAGATTCTTTATCTTGAAGGGTTTCCATTATTGGTCCATGACTGACTCACTCACTCACTCTTGGTGCTGTGTCTCCCTAGACCACCAGGAGGCAGAAGAGAGTGAACAGGGTGAGCAGCATGGATCTTTATGTTGATGCCAATGCCATGGAGATGGTCTCTCTGAGCTCCAGAGCTGAAGCTGGACCGGGAGAGGAGAGAGCAGCCCAGGGGACTGAGTAGGAGTAGAATGATGCTGACCCTACATGCTGATCTTAGGTCAGTTTTGTGTTTTGAACTCGATGGTCAGCAGTGGACTGGTGTTTATAATGTGGCGGCAAACCTTAAGTGGTTCTAATTTTAATAACATGTTCAGAATTAGTTTATCTTTTTATAACCTTGGTAGAAATCTAAAAGGAGTGACTGCAACCACCATTATTAATTTTAGTTAGTTTTTTGCTACCAGGGGAACATGGGGTTTTGGTAACATGGGGTTTTGGTAATATAGGGTTTTGGTAACTTAGGGTTTGGGTAACTTGGGGTTTGGGTAACATGGGGTTTTGGGTAACATGGGGTTTTTGGTAACTTGGGGTTTGGGTAACTTGGGGTTTTGGTAACATGGCGTTTTGGTAACATGGGGTTTTGGTAATATAGGGTTTTGGTAACATGGGGTTTTGGTAACTTGGGGTTTTGGGTAACATGGGGTTTTGGGTATCATGGGTTTTTGGGTAACATGGGGTTTGGGTAACATAGGGTTTTGGGTAACATGGGGTTTTGGGTAACATGGGGTTTTGGGTAACATGGGGTTTTGGTAACATGGGGTTTTGGGTAACATGGAGTTTTGGTAACATGGCGTTTTGGTAACATGGGGTTTTGGTAATATAGGGTTTTGGTAACATGGGGTTTTGGTAACTTGGGGTTTTGGGTAACATGGGGTTTTGGGTAACATGGGGTTTTGGGTAACATGGGGTTTTGGTAACATGGGGTTTTGGGTAACATGGGGTTTTGGTAACATGGCGTTTTGGTAAAATGGGTTTTTGGTAACTTGGGGTTTGGGTAACTTGGGGTTTGGGTAACATGGCATTTTGGTAACATGGGGTTTTGGTAACATGGGGTTTTGGTAACATGGGGTTTTGGCAACTTGGGGTTTTGGGTAACATGGGGGTTTGGGTAACATAGGGTTTTGGGTAACATGGGGTTTTGGTAACATGGGGTTTTGGGTAACATGGGGAATGTGGTAACATGGGGTTTTGGGTAACATGGGGTTATGGGTAACATGGGGTTTTGGGTAACATGGGGTTTTGGGTAACATGGGGTTTTGGTAACATGGGGTTTTGGGTAACATGTGGTTTTTGGTAACATGGGGTTTTGGGTAACATGGGGTTTTGGGTAACATGGGGTTTTGGGTAACATGGGGTTTTGGGTAACATGGGGTTTTGGGTAACATGGGGTTTTGGGTAACATGGGGTTTTGGGTAACATGGGGTTTTAATTACTTTTAGAGAGTAGCTCAATTACGTCTGTTTTGTGTTCCAGAATGTATTGCTGCTTTTAGCTTTTGTCTTTATGTCTTTATCTTATTTAGTGTTTCTCTTAGATTCTTTATCTTGAAGTGTTTCCATTATTAGTCCATGTATTATTATAATCATCTGTTCATTCTTAAATCAAGGGATCAACTTTTTCTCAAGTCATTTTGGTTTATTGTTGGGGATTGTTGTGTTGTTTACCTCTCATGATGTTATTGATTATAAATGTTATGATATTGATTATGATGTAGATTATTGTTATGATGTTAGTAGTATATAGATAATGATGTTATTGATTATAAATGTTATGATATTGATTAGGATGTAGATTATTGTTATGATGTTGTTAGTAATATGAAGAGATAATGATGTTTTTCTCTTATCTGTGGGTTACAGAGAAAGTATAGTACTTAGTGCAGGTCTGATATACAATAGATGGTGTTGTACAAATCAATCAATCAATAAGTAACGTAAATGAATATTGTATTGTATTATATCAATGACATTAAAGTTATTGTTGACAAGTGCTAATTCTACACTGAGTATACAAAACATTAAGAACACCTGCTCTTTCCCAGACATAGACTGACCAGTTGAATCTGGGTGAAAGCTATGAAGCGTTATTGATGTCACTTGTTAAATCCACTTTAATCAGTGTAGCTGAAGGGGAGGAGACAGGTTTTAAAAAATGATTTTTAAGGCTTGAGATAATTGACACATGGATTGTGTATGTGTTCCATTCAGAGGGTGAATCGGCAAGACAACAGATTTAAGTGTCTTTGAACAGGATATGGAAGTTGGGGCCAGGCAACCCAGTTTGAGTGTGTCAAGAACTGCAACGCTGCTGGGTATTTTACGCTCAACAGATTGCCGTGTGTATCAAGAATGTCCTCCACCCAAAGGACATCCAGCCAACTTGACATAACTGTGGGAAGCATTGGAGTCAACATGGGCCAGCTTCCCTGTGGAATGTTTTCGACACCCTGTAGAGTCCGTACCCCGACAAATTGAGGCTGTTCTGAGGGCAAAAGGTTGGGGTGCAACGCAATATTAGGAAGATGTTTCTAATGTTTTGTACACTCAGTGGATAGTTGATGTGAGTTCAGATAATGTTTTGTTGTTATGTTATTTACCCTTTCCAGATAAAGACCTGTTGCTCTCTAAACTGCCATGTAATCACTGAATGCTTTTAATAAACTCACAGGCTGTCAGTCTTGTGTGATTTCCCCTCCAGTTTTTTATTTCACAGTGGTCAAGGGGTTATTGATCATTAGTGATTCCATCAGTGACACCAAACATCAGCTCAGCCCAGAGGTTCAGTACCTTGACCCTTAGTGACCTCTCCCACAGACAGACAGACAGACAGACAGACAGACAGACAGACAGACAGAAGAATGTCAGAGGCAGAATTCTGCATCTTCATATCACAATAACAGCTTTTTAATGCAACTGGAGGTGGTCTGAATATCGCTCACACAGGACAACGACTCCCATTGTTAGGGGCATAGACATGAGCATCTTGTCACTATATACAGATCTCTGGACGGATGGATACACTTTTACACCTGCTACGTTAGGTTAGATACACACAGACCACATGGCAGAGGAATGTACACAACACAACTACGAGAGGGACAGAGACAGTTGGTGAAAGTGGACCTTATCTACTCTGAAGTACTAGTTAAACGATTTGTTCAGACGGTTGTGCAGTATACTTAGACAGGCTAGCTAAATAGGATGACTAAAGACAGTACAGTATGGGGAACACATACAGTGAAGGAAAAAAGTATTTGATCCCTTGCTGATTTTGTATGTTGGCCCACTGACAAAGACATGATCAGTCTATAATTTTAATGGTAGGTTTATTTGAACAGTGAGAGACAGAATAACAACAAAAAAATCCAGAAAACCGAACGTCAAAAATGTTATAAATTGATTTGCATTTTAATGAGGGAAATAAGTATTTGACCCCTTTGCAAAACATGACTTAGTACTTGGTGGCAAAACCCTTGTTGGCAATCACAGAGGTCAGACGTTTCTTGTAGTTGGCCACCAGGTTTGCACACATCTCAGGAGGGATTTTGTTCCACTCCTCTTTGCAGATCTTCTCCTAGGTCATTAAGGTTTCGAGGCTGACGTTTGGCAACTCGAACCTTCAGCTCCCTCCACAGATTTTCTATGGGATTAAGGTCTGGAGACTGGCTAGGCCACTCCAGGACCTTAATGTGCTTCTTCTTGAGCCTCTCCTTTGTTGCCTTGGCCGTGTGTTTTGGGTCATTGTCATGCTGGAATACCCATCCACGACCCATGTTCAATGCCCTGGCTGAGGGAAGGAGGTTCTCACCCAAGATTTGACGGTACATGGCCCCGTCCATCGTCCCTTTGATGCGGAGAAGTTGTCCTGTCCCCTTAGCAGAAAAACACCCCCAAAGCATAATGTTTCTACCTCCATGTTTGACGGTGGGGATGGTGTTCTTGGGGTCATAGGCAGCATTCCTCCTCCTCCAAACACGGCGAGTTGAGTTGATGCCAAAGAGCTCGATTTTGGTCTCATCTGACCACAACACTTTCACCCAGTTCTCCTCTGAATCATTCAGATGTTCATTGGCAAACTTCAGACGGCCCTGTATATGTGCTTTCTTGAGCAGGGGGACCTTGCGGGCGCTGCAGGATTTCAGTCCTTCACGGCATAGTGTGTTACCAATTGTTTTCTTGGTGACTATGGTCCCAGCTGCCTTGAGATCATTGACAAGATCCTCCCGTGTAGTTCTGGGCTGATTCCTCACCATTCTCATGATAATTGCAACTCCACAAGGTGAGATCTTGCATGGAGCCCCAGGCCGAGGGAGATTGACAGTTATTTTGTGTTTCTTCCATTTGCGAATAATCGCACCAACTGTTGTCACCTTCTCAACAAGCTGCTTGGCGATGGTCTTGTAGCCCATTCCAGCCTTGTGTAGGTCTACAATCTTGTCCCTGACATCCTTGGAGAGCTCTTTGGTCTTGGCCATGGTGGAGAGTTTGGAATCTGATTGATTGATTGCTTCTGTGGACAGGTGTCTTTTATACAGGTAACAAGCTGAGATTAGGAGCACTCCCTTTAAGAGTGTGCTCCTAATCTCAGCTCGTTACCTGTATAAAAGACACCTGGGAGCCAGAAATCTTTCTGATTGAGAGGGGGTCAAATACTTATTTCCCTCATTAAAATGCAAATCAATTTATAACATTTTTGAGATGCGTTTTTCTGGATTTTTTTCTTGTTATTCTTTCTCTCATTGTTCAAATAAACCTACCATTAAAATTATAGACTGATCATTTCTTTGTCAGTGGGCAAATGTACAAAATCAGCTGGGGATCAAATACTTTTTTCCCTCACTGTACAGTGCCTTGCAAAAGTATTCGTCCCCCTTGGTGTTTTTCCTATTTTGTTGCATTACAACCTGTAATTTAAATGGACCTTTATTTGGATTGCATGTAATGGACATACACAAAGTAGTCCAAATTGGTGAAGTGAAATGAAAAAAATAACTCATTTCAAAAGATTCTAACAAATAAATAACAGAAAAGGGGTGCATTCATATGTATTCACCCCCTTTGCTATGATCCCCTATAAAGACCTGGTGCAACCAATTACCTTCAGAAGTCATATAATTAGTTAAATAAATTCCACCTGTGTGCAATCTGTCACATGATCTGTCACATGATCTCAGTGTATACACACCTGTTCTGAAAGGCCCCAGAGTCTGCAACACCACTAAGCAAGGGGCACCCCCAAGTAAGTCTCCTGAGTGGCGCAGTGGTCTAAGGCACTGCTGCGCAGTGCTAACTGTGCCACTAGAGATCCTGGTTCGAATCCAGGCTCTGTCGCAGCCGGCCGCGACCGGGAGACTCATGGGCGGCGCACAATTGGCCCAGCGTCGTCCAGGGTAGGGGAGGGAATGGCCGGCAAGGATGTAGCTCAGTTGATAGAGCATGGCGTTTGCAACGCCAGGGTTGTGGGTTCGATTCCCACGGGGGGCCAGTATAAAAATAAAATAAAAAAATAAAAAAATAAAAATAAAAATAAAAAAAATGTATTCACTAACTGTAAGTCGCTCTGGATAAGAGCGTCTGCTAAATGACTAAAATGTAAATGTAAAATGTAAGCGGCACCCCCAAGTAAGCGGCACCATGAAGACCAAAGAGCTCTCCAAACAGGTCAGGGACAAAGTTGTGGAGAAGTACAGATCAGGGTTGGTTGGGTTATAAAAAAATATCAGAAACTTTGAACATCCCACGGAGCTCCATTAAATCCATTATTAAAAAATGGAACGAATATGGCACCACAACAAACTTGCCAGTAGAGGGCCGCCCACCAAAACTCACAGACCAGGCAGGGAGGGCGTTAATCAGAGAGGCAACAAAGATACCAAAGATAACCCTGAAGGAGCTGCAAAGCTCCACAGCGGAGATTGTAGTCTCTGTCCATAGGACCACTTTAAGCCATACACTCCACAGAGCTGGGCTTTATGGAAGAGTGGCCAGAAAAAGCCATTGCTTAAAGAAAAAAATAAGCAACCACGTTTCGTTTTTGCCAAAGGCATGTGGGAGACTCCCCAAACATATGGAAGAAGGTACTCTGGTCAGATGAGACTAAAATTGAACTTTTTGGCCATCAAGGAAAATGTCTGGCGCAAACGCAACACCTCTCATCACCCCGAGAACACCATCACCACATTGAAGCATGGTGGTGGCAATATCATGCTTTGGGGATGTTTTTCATTGGCAGGGACTGGGAAACTGGTCACAATTGAAGGAGTGATGGATGGCACTAAATACAGGGAAATTCTTGAGGGAAACCTGTTTTAGTCTTCCAGAGATTTGAGACTGGGATGGAGGTTCACCTTCCAGCTGGACAATGACCCTAAGCATACTGCTAAAGCAACACTGAAGTGGTTTAAGGAGAAACATTTAAATGTCTTGGAATGGCCTAGTCAAAGCCCAGACCTCAATCCAATTGAGAATCTGTGGTATGACTTAAAGATTGCTGTACACCAGCGGAACCCATCCAACTTGAAGGAGCTGGAGCAGTTTTGCCTTGAAGAATGGGCAATTTCTTGTTTGTTTCACAATAAAAAATGTTTTTACATCTTCAAAGTGGTAGGCATGTTGTGGAAATGAAATGTTACAAATCCCCCAAAAATCAATTTTATTTCCAGGTTGTAAGGCAACAAAATAAGAAAAATTGCAAGGGGGGTTAATAGTTTTGCAAGACACTGTACACAACTGAAATATTTGATTGTTTCATAGTCATTTCCTATTTTTAGTTTTTTTGTTTTGGCAATTTAATGTTCACTGTTTTTTTGCTTAGAAATTTCCCCTAAAAAGCTCTAAAACCATTGTAATGCAATTATTTGATAATGCATTTCATGTTTTTTTAAATTATCGAATTGGAAAACCGTTATTTTTTTTTTGTAATCGAACCGAAACCGAACAGACCTAAAAAAGCACTAATTTCTCAGCATTAACCCACACACACACACACACACACACACACACACACACACACACACACACACACACACACACACACACACACACACACACACACACACACACACACACACACACACACACACACACACACACACACACCTTTTGATTGTCGTTCCAAAAGCAAGTTTTGTTTTTAAATTCTTAAAACAAAGACAGATTAGATGTTGTGGGACATAAATGTTCAATTATACCAATGTCATTAGTTCCTCCATTTAGCTGTATAGTGTCCTATTAGCATTTAGCTGTATAGTGTCCTATTAGCATTTAGCTGTATAGTGTCCTATTAGCATTTAGCTGTATAGTGACCTATTAGCATTTAGCTGTATAGTGTCCTATTAGCATTTAGCTGTATAGTGTATAGCCCCGTGGGCCCTGGTCAATAGTAGTGAGTGCTCTATATAGGGAACAGGGTACCATTGAATATAGGGTGACGTTTTCCCTACACGCTGATCTTGGGTTAGTTTTGCATTTCCCCCACTAATGGAAAAGGTTAGGATTGGGGGAGGAGAAGCTGATCCTAGATCTGTACCTCGGGGAAACTTTACCTGTACAGTCTTCACTGCAGTTTGGTGGAATATGAAAGATGAAAAATGAAATATTTCCCTCTGCTGGCCAGAGAACAATATTACACCTCAGGCCTACATGTACAGTACTGCATCATCCTGTCAGCCAGTTACACCATTACCCAGACACTCTGGGAGAATCTCAGCCAGTTACACCATGACCCAGACACTCTGGAAGAATCTCAGCCAGTTACACCATGACCCAGACACTCTGGGAGAATCTCAGCCAGTTACACCATGACCCAGACACTCTGGGAGAATCTCAGCCAGTTACACCATGACCCAGACACTCTGGGAGAATCTCAGCCAGTTACACCATGACCCAGACACTCTGGGAGAATCTCAGCCAGTTACACCATTACCCAGACACTCTGGGAGAATCTCAGCCAGTTACACCATGACCCAGACACTCTGGGAGAATCTCAGCCAGTTACACCATGACCCAGACACTCTGGGAGAATCTCAGCCAGTTACACCATGACCCAGACACTCTGGGAGAATCTCAGCCAGTTACACCATGACCCAGACACTCTGGGAGAATCTCAGCCAGTTACACCATGACCCAGACACTCTGGGAGAATCTCAGCCAGTTACACCATTACCCAGACACTCTGGGAGAATCTCAGCCGGTTACACCATGACCCAGACACTCTGGGAGAATCTCAGCCGGTTACACCATGACCCAGACACTCTGGGAGAATCTCAGCCAGTTACACCATGACCCAGACACTCTGTGAGAATCTCATCCAGTTACACCATGACCCAGACACTCTGGGAGAATCTAGGCCAGTTACACCATTACCCAGACACTCTCTGACGGGGCCCATGTCCACCTCTCTGACGGACCCTTTGTCCTTCTCTCATATGGGGCCCATGTCCTCCTCTCTGACGGGGCCCATGTCCTCCTCTCTGACGGGGCCCATGTCCACCTCTCTGACGGAACCCTTGTCCTCCTCTCTGACGGGCCCCTTGTCCTCCTCTCTGATGGGGCCCATGTCCACCTCTTTGACGGGGCCCATGTCCTCCTCTCTGATGGGGCCCATGTCCTCCTCTCTGACGGGCCCTTGTCCTCCTCTCTGACGGGGCCCATGTCCTCCCTCTCTGACGGGGCCCATGTCCACCTCTCTGACGGGGGCCCATGTCCTCCTCTCTGACGGGCCCCCTTGTCCTCCTCTCTGACGGGGCACATGCCCACCTCTCTTGTGGGCCCCTTGTCCTCCTCTCTGACGGGCCCCTTGTCCTCCTCTCTGACGGGGCCCATGTCCTCCTCTCTGACGGGGCCCATGTCCTCCTCTCTGACGGGGCACATGCCCACCTCTCTGACGGGCCCCTTGTCCTCCTCTCTGACGGGCCCCTTGTCCTCCTCTCTGACGGGGCCCATGTCCTCCTCTCTGACGGGGCCCATCTCCTCCTCTCTGACGGGGCCCATGTCCTCCTCTCTGACGGGCCCCTTGTCCTCCTCTCTGACGGGCCCCTTGTCCTCCTCTCTGACGGGCCCCTTGTCCTCCTCTCTGATGGGGCCCCTTGTCCACCTCTCTGACGGGCCCCATGTCCTCCTCTCGACGGGCCCCTTGTCCTCCTCTCTGATGGGGCCCATGTCCACCTCTCTGACGGGCCCCATGTCCTCCTCTCTGACGGGCCCCTTGTCCTCCTCTCTGACGGGGCCCCTTGTCCACCTCTCTGACAGGGCCCATGTCCACCTCTCTGATGAGCCCCTTGTCCTCCTCTCTGACGGGCCCCTTGTCCTCCTCTCTGATGGGGCTCTTGTCCACCTCTCTGACGGGCCCCTTGTCCTCCTCTCTGACGGGGCCCATGTCCTCCTCTCTGACTGGGCCCATGTCCACCTCTCTGACGGGGCCCATGTCCTCCTCTCTGACGGGGCCCATGTCCTCCTCTCTGATGGGGCCCATGTCCTCCTCTCTGACGGGGCCCATGTCCACCTCTCTGACGGGCCCCTTGTCCTCCTCTCTGACGGGCCCCATGTCCTCCTCTCTGACGGGGCCCATGTCCTCCTCTCTGATGGGGCCCATGTCCTCCTCTCTGACGGGGCCCATGTCCACCTCTCTGACGGGCCCCTTGTCCTCCTCTCTGACGGGGCCCCTTGTCCACCTCTCTGATGGGGCCCATGTCCTCCTCTCTGACGGGCCCCATGTCCTCCTCTCTGATGGGGCCCATGTCCTCCTCTCTGACGGGGCACATGTCCTCCTCTCTGACGGGGCCCATGTCCACCTCTCTGACTGGCCCCTTGTCCTCCTCTCTGATGGGGCCCTTGTCCTCTTCTCTGATGGGGCCCATGTCCTCCTCTATGACGGGGCCCATGTCCTCCTTTCTGACGGGGCCCATGTCCTCCTCTCTGACGGGGCCCATGTCCACCTCTCTGACGGGCCCCTTGTCCTCCTCTCTGATGGGGCTCTTGTCCACCAGCTCTTTGGTGTCTTCCTCTCCCTTGCTGTCTATCCTGCTCCATATTGAAAGACACTGGAAGTGTTCACACCCCCTTTTATATGGTGACTAATTGTGGTTCCCACTATGTGAAATCAATTAGTAATAATGAGTAGTCATTATGTATGTTCATCGTGTATCATACATGTAATTTAAATGTTTATACTTTACAAACAGATTTAATTTCTGTAGTTCTCTAAATCCATATATAGTCGACAAACCAGTTTAAAATATATAGCTTTACCAAACGGTTAAGTGATTAACCATTACAGTTTTCCCCAATTGTTAACACACGTATGATGAAACTACATCTCAGATACTCAAAACTCAAAACACTCACTACCCTGGCATTAAAAGCGCCATGCTCTCTACCAATTGAGCTACAGAGGACCACATGGCAATTAGGGATCCAGATTTTGTCAAATTAATGTCAAAAGTATATTTTTGTTGAGGCATTTTAGCTCATTCTAACCCTTTTCCTAACTTTAACCTAATTCTCCTAACCTGCTACGTTAATTCTCCTAAACTGCTGCACAAATTCTCCTAACTTGCTACGAAAAGTCAAATCTGACGTTAATCTGACAAAAGCTGGATCCTTTCTAGCCATGACCCAACAGCAACACCGTCAGAACAATAGCAGTCTTCATTCTGAAAGGAGTCTGGTCTTCTTCAGAAGTAGTGTAGTAGTCTACAGGGTTCAGGACTCACCTTTTTAAACACTTCTTATCTCTCATATCATGAGGTTCCACATGTGTTTGGTTACATAGTGCCCAATGTTCTTCTTAGTGATAAAAAAGCAAACATTAAGAGTGTTTACTTATCAGACCCACATATATAATAAATATACTAGAATATAATATATTATATTCATATGCTTTTAGTACTCACACATGAATCATATCATGTAACTCCTGAATGGCGCAGTGGTCTAAGGCACTGCATCGCCGTGCTAACTGTGCCACTAGAGATCCTGGTTCGAATCCAGGCTCTGTCGCAGCCGGCCGCGACCGGGAGACTCATGGGCGGCGCACAATTGGCCCAGCGTTGTCCGGGGTAGGGGAGGGAATGGCCGGCAGGGATGTAGCTCAGTTGATAGAGCATGGCGTTTGCAACGCCAGGGTTGTGGGTTCGATTCCCAAGGGGGGGCCAGTATAAAAAAAAAAGATGTAAGTCGCTCTGGATAAGAGCGTCTGCTAAATGACTAAAATGTATGCAGGTCATGTGTTGTTTTGAGACAGCAGTAAAAACATACTGACAGGACAGTTCCTCTTATGGCCACTAGGTGATAGTCTGGTGTCACAGACACATGACTGCAGTCTAGAACGAAGCATTGTCCCAATTATGTCTCCTTTCTCTTAAAGTGTGCACTTGTTCACTTCCCTAAACTGAAATGACTGGTATACTAAATATGGTGGAAACTCCCACTTGATAACAGAAGGTATAGTCCCACGGGTGGAACGGTGGGAGACGAACAGTACCCCCTCTCCCCCTCTCCCCCTCTCCTCTTCTCCCTCCCCCTCTCCTCTTCTCCCCCTCTCCCCCTCTTCTCTTATCCCCCTCTCCCCCTCTCCTCTTCTCCCTCTCTCCACCTCTCCTCTTCTCCCTCTCTCCCCCTCTCCTCTTCTCCCTCTCTCCCCCTCTCCCCCCTCTCCTTATATTATATAATATACATTTGAGGAGGGGAAGGATAGAGAGAAAGGGGGAGGGAAAGGGGAGGAGAGAGGGAGGAGAGCGAGAGATGGGAGAGAGAGAGAATATATTATTATCACTGACTTCTCACCAGTGATGTCATCATAACCAGTAACCTTTTTCCACTCTTGGCCCAGCCCCAGCCTGACCCTGACATATAGCATCAGGCCTGTTGAGTTGACTTGGGTAACAGACCTCTAGCTTCTACACCACATCCCCCCTTCTCCTGCTCTAACATGAGACCTCATCAGTACTCATTTTGGGTGCTGGTACTGTTTATATTTAGGAGCTGGAACATTAACCAATATTCTATAAGAGGTGAACTCAAGCAGTAGAAAGTTAGAGGTGATATTATAGGACACACTATGTGAAACGTTGCTGCTCTGTCAGCAGTTTCCTGTGGGGTTTTTCAAAACAAATCCGTTGTGAAGTGGAAACATCTAGGAGCAACAACGGCTCAGCCACGAAGTGGTAGGCCACACAATCTCACAGAACGGGACCGCCGAGTGCTGAATCTCGTAACATGTAAAAATGGTCTGTCCCAGGTTGCAACACTCACTACCGAGTTCCAAACTGCCTCTGGAAGCAACGTCAGCGTAATAACTGTTAGTCGAGCTAAAACAACTGTTTCTACTAAAACCAAATAGCCTCCAGTACAGTAACCACTAGAGTAATACAGGATACAAGATAAACATGTTCCAAAGTAGTATCGCTCCCAGTTTCCTCCATCCAGTAATACATGAAACCTTGACTTTGTTTCCCCTTACAGTATGTATTGGAATCTACAGTCTTTACTGTGCTTTATGTAGTGCTACTGTCCAGTAGTAAAAGTAGTAGACAGGTCCAAGTCTGCAGTACATACCTATTGTCATTTTGGGACGTCTGGATGATGGATGCTACAGTGAAACGGCTCATATTGGGCTGCACTCTCTGCCCAGCCTCTATCAAGGTCAAACCATGGTGACCACATGGTCCACCACAGTCACCCCACACTCTTTCATCAGAGATTACTCTCCTTGTTCTCTGTCTTCCTCCTCTCCTCCTCCCCTTCCTCCTCCTCTCCTCCTCTTCCTCTCCTCCTCCTCCCTCCTCCTCCTCCTCCTCCTCATCCCCTCCTCCTCCTCCTCCCCTCCTCCTCCCTTCCCCTCTCCTCCTCTCCTCCTCTCCTCTCTCTCTCCCTCTCCTCTCCCTCTCTCCTCTCCTCTCCCCTCTCCTCCCCTCCTCCTCTCCTCTCCCCTCTCCCCTCCTCCTCCTCCTCCTCCTCCTCATCCCCTCCTCCTCCTCCCCTCTCCCTCTCCTCCTCCTCCTAATCCCCTCCTCCTCCTCCTCCTCCTCCTCCTCCTCCTCCTCCTCCTCCTCCACCTCCACCTCTACCTGATTATAATGGTGATTCTGATACAACCATAAATTCATACATTGTGCACCTAGGGTGAGAGGATGGAAGTTCAACATTTAGCTAGATGTAGTATGCTAATGTTAACTAGCTAACGTTGCCCTTGAAAGGAAGTTAGGCTAGCGAGCAAGTATTTTAGCCAGGTAGCCTAGAACAACAAAAACTTAAAGCGTGTACTGTGTGACAGTCATATAATTCATCTCATATGGCCTAGTAATACTGTAGAGCTTTTTTTACATCCACACAATATAGCTGGGTCACCCTGTCCTGTCCCTAGAGGTCCACGGCCCTGCAGCGCCCCAACCCAACACACCCCACTCAGCTTTAGGGTCTTAGTGAAACATTCATTATTGGTTTCAGGTGTGTTAGGCCAAGGCCAGAGGGACAACTCACAGGACGGCAGACCCCCAGGGCAGGACTGAGCAACACAGCAGTTATTGAAAACATGACGTGGGCAATACAGACTTCCATATAAGGCATCCAGACGTTATTAAAGTTGCCCAGTATACACTTATAAGAGGTGAACTCAAGCAGTAGAAAGTTAGAGGTGATATTAAAGCACACACTATGTGTAACTTTGCTGCTCTGTCAGCAGTTTCCTGTGGGGGTTTTCAAAATAAATCAGTTTCCTGTAGGTAGCTGGGTTCAACTACTGATCGAAGATAACTTGCTAAGAAGTTTATCTCACATCATTGAAGTAAGGAACTAATGAGATAGAAGTCATATAGCCTAGCAGTATTTTTTCCACTCTTCAGTCCACTCTTCATGACAGCAGACTTGTATAGCTCAAGGGAGCTCCAGTTAGAGACAGATATGATACCTGCAGTGATATTGATGATCCTGTTCTGGAGCACAGGTAGGATGCTGTTATACTGATATACACTTATGACAGTTACTGAGATATGATTTGATATTGTAAGATATATGATCATTTTCAGGGCTAGTAAATAACATGCAACCGGAAACAAGACAGTAAAAATCTGTCTTAAAGCAGAACAATGATGTGATCACCTGTAAATGTACTTTACTGTAGCATAACTGTCCATCTGGGGACAGGCACTAATGTCAGTTAAGTTGTGATGATGGCATGCATCTGACTGTTGTATATTCAGTGTGTCAATGATTGATTGTATCTGTCCCTATGGAAATGAATGAGAGTATATATGATTTATCTATTTAATATTCGTCTTATGTTTTCTATGGCCTCCCATAGTTAAATAAAGGTTTAATTAAAGGTTCAATAGAGCAAGAGGAAGGGGGGTAGCTAGAGGTCTGTTACCAAGTCAACTGAGTCAAGCTCAACAAGCCTGATGCAATATGTCAGGAAGAGAGAGAGAGAGAGAGAGAGAGAGGAGGGGAGGGTAGTAGAGAGAGAGGAGGGACAGAGGACGGGAGGGGAGATAGAGAGGGAGATGTCAAAGGGCTGCGAGAGATGAGAGGAGGGGTGGGGGTCGGAGGAGAGCGTAGTGGAGAGAGAGGGGAGGGGAGGGGAGGGGAGGGGAGGGGAGGGGAGGGGAGGGGAGGGGAGGGGAGATAGAGATTTGTGGAGGAGAGAGAAAGATTAAGGGAAGGGAAATATATATTTATAACTGACTTCTCACCAGTGATGTCATCCTAACCAGTAATCTTTTCCACTCTTCCACTATTGGCCCAGCTCAGATTGACCTCTGACCTCTGGAACTGAACGATTGAGGAAAAGCTGATGTATTAAATTAGATATACTGTAAACTCATCTGCAAAGAGAGGTTCACATGGAAGGGGAATGTGTGTACACATGGGTGTTGTTGCACCATACCAACGATAAGTCTATCTTCCCCATCACATCATGAAAGGTGATGTTGATGTTCATTTCTCCTCTCTTAACTATATAAAAATGAGTTTATCAGTCCTGACCTGTATAGGCCATCGGTCAATACACCCCATTTAGCCATACCCTAGGTTTAGCTCTATTTCAACACACCCCATTTAGCCATACACTAGGTTTAACTATATTTCTACACACCCCATTTAGCCATACCCTAGGTTTAGTTGTATTTGTACACACCCCATTTAGCCATACCCTAGGTTTAGTTGTATTTCTACACACCCCATTTAGCCATACCCTAGGTTTAGTTGTATTTGTACACACCCCATTTAGCCATACCCTAGGTTTAGTTGTATTTCTACACACCCCATTTAGCCATACCCTAGGTTAAGCTGTATTTCTACACACCCCATTTAGCCATACCCTAGGTTTAGCTGTATTTCTACACACCCCATTTAGCCATACCCTAGGTTTAGCTGTATTTCTACACACCCCATTTAGCCATAACCTAGGTTTAGTTGTATTTCTACACACCCCATTTAGCCATATCCTAGGTTTAGCTGTATTTCAACACACCCCATTTAGCCATACCCTAGGTTTAGCTGTATTTCTACACACCCCATTTAGCCATACCCTAGGTTTAGCTGTATTTCTACACACCCCATTTAGCCATACCCTAGGTTTAGCTGTATTTCTACACACCCCATTTAGCCATACCCTAGGTTTATTTGTATTTCTACACACCCCATTTAGCCATACCCTAGGTTTAGCTGTATTTCTACACCCCCAAACTACTTCCTGCGGCTACAGGACAGAGGAGGACGGGAGGGGAGATGGAGAGTGAGAGAGAAGAGGAGTAGAGAGAGGGAGATGTCAAAAGAGATATGGCTGACAGACTAACACGCAGTCAACTGAATATCTTTTCATTACTGACTTCTAACCAGTGACGTCATCACAACCAGTAACCTTTTCCACTCTTCCACTCTTCGTCCGGCTCGGCTTGACCTCTGACCTATGAATTGAATGACTTCAACAACAGACAAACGCAAAGGTATTAAATTATATATAAACTCATCTGCAAACAGAGGTTCACCTTTCCACGGAAGGGGAATGTGTGTACACATGGGTGTTGTTGCGTCATACCAACGATAAGCTAATCTTCCCCATCATATCATGAAAGGTCACGTTGATGTTCATTTCTCCTCTCTTTTGCCCTCCCCCTCTCTCTCTCTCTCTCTCAGTTCAATTCAAAGGGGCTTTATTGACACGGGAAACATATGTTACCATTGACAAAGCAAGTGAAATAAACAATCACAAACAGTAAACATTAAACACACAAAAGTTTCAAAAGAGAAAGACATTTGAAATGTTAGTAATTTAACTATATAAACAAATAAACAAATAAAAACGAGTGTATCAGTCCTGACCTGTATAGGCCGTCGGTCAATACACTGTAAATGAAATATAAACTAGCTGGCTCCACTAGGGCCCTCTCAGCCAGCTGGCTCCACTAGGGCCCTCTCAGCCAACTGGCTCCACTAGGGCCCTCTCAGCCAGCTGGCTCCACTAGGGCCCTCTCAGCCAGGTGGCTCCACTAGGGCCCTCTCAGCCAGGTGGCTCCACTAGGGCCCTCTCAGCCAACTGGCTCCACTAGGGCCCTCTCAGCCAGCTGGCTCCACTAGGGCCCTCTCAGCCAGGTGGCTCCACTAGAGCCCTCTCAGCCAGCTGGCTCCACTAGGGCCTTCTCAGCCAGGTGGCTCCACTAGGGCCCTCTCTGCCAGGTGGCTCCACTAGGGCCCTCTCAGCCAGGTGGCTCCACTAGGGCCCTCTCAGCCAGGTGGCTCCACTAGGGCCCTCTCAGCCAGGTGGCTCCACTAGGGCCCTCTCAGCCAGGTGGCTCCACTAGGGCCCTCTCAGCCAGGTGGCTCCACTAGGGCCCTCTCAGCCAGGTGGCTCCACTAGGGCCCTCTCAGCCAGGTGGCTCCACTAGAGCCCTCTCAGCCAGCTGGCTCCACTAGGGCCCTCTCAGCCAGGTGGCTCCACTAAGGCCCTCTCAGCCAGGTGGCTCCACTAGGGCCCTCTCCCCTCCACTAGGAAATGTCAAAATGTGTGCATCAGCAGTCACTCAATTAACCCATGTCAGCAACATTTTCTTTAGATTGGTAAATTAGTCTTGTAGTAAGAATGGTCGAATTACCGACCCGGTTGAGGCCCATTGATTATCAGTTATCATATTAAAAAAGGCAAACATTTACCTCCACCCTTTGGCAAAATGTGTAGAATTGCAGAAAACTTGCTTCAGAACGGCAACATTTTCTCTATGCCCCATGGCAAAATGTTCCAAATTGAAGGAAATTAACTTTAAAACGTACATTATTTTCAGAAAAATTACTTTTAAGTGGCACTGACCCAACAATGATACTCTCTGCTGGTGCCAATAAGATAGGCCTTACTGTTGTTCACTCAATTAAGTTGAGAATTTTGATAACTAAATAAAAGAAAGATTAAAGTATTTTCACTGCCTTCTCTTTACAGCAATAGACATTTGCTTTCCAAACTATGTTTTCCCGCGATTGTATTTGGAAATATTGCGATATGCCTGGCTGGGCCTCTGCTTTTCACTGACTGTCTCAACTCAACAATTATCTGTCGATATTACGCACGCTGCCTTTCCTTCTGACAGTAGGCAATGAGATTTAAAACAATCCACAACATATATATATATTTTAAAGAAGCTAATGAATGATCCTCTGTGCCCAAATCATGCTTTAGTGGCCTATTTTGGAATGCTTTTCATTTTAGGCTAATCAGGCTACATCCCCTGCATTCAATGCTACAGGGCGGCAGCAGTGTCATATTATTTTTAACTAGACAGCATCAGATAGATCAGTAGTTCCCAAACTCTGGGGCGGCCTCCTAGGGGTGGTGCGAGGGGTCGGTGGGGGGTCGGGTGGGCGCAGGGGTCATTATGCAATTTGTTATTTGATTTGATTTATTTCAGGACCATTCACAATTTAGCTCAACGCTGATTGGCATTTTAATAAATTTTTTATGATCAAGGGAGGCCAAATGTTAGCATTCAATGCTACAGGGCGGCAGCAAAGTCCTACTCTTTTTAACCAGACAGCATCAGATAGAATGGCCTCCACATACAGAGACAGAGGGGCACCGTTTCACTCGCTCAGATGCTTTCTCCGGTGAGATACATTCAGCCTCTTGCTAATTGAAGGAAAATGATAAAACACAGAGAGATGAAAGATACATTATTTTATATGTTTTTTCTTGGTCATTTTTTTGGGGGAAGCCTGGCTTCTTTTGGCATCCATGAATACACGCCACTGCGGAGGTTAGGAGATATAATGTAGCAGGTTAGGATAATTAACGTGGGAGGTTAGGATAACTAATGTAGCAGGTTAGGATAATTAACGTGGGAGGTTAGGATAACTAATGTAGCAGGTTAGGATAAGTAATGTGGGCGGTTAGGATAACTAATGTAGCAGGTTAGGAGAATTAACGTGGCAGGTTAGGATAATTAACGTGGCAGGTTAGGAGAATTAACTTAGCAGGATAGGATAATTAACGTGGCAGGTTAGGATAATTAACGTGGCAGGATAGGATAATTAACGTGGCAGGTTAGGAGAACTAACGTAGCGGGTTAGGATAATTAACGTAGCTGATTAGGAGAATGAACGTAATGTGCGTGTGGTGAGGTTTTGCCATTTCAATCAGGAGAAAAATAGGAGTACTGCTGATCTAGGATCAGGTCCCCATTGTCCATGTAATGTTATTCATTAGGATCTAAAATACTATATAAAAATGAATACAGGCCTAGCTAGATATGAATGGAATCATTACCTTGATAAAGGATTGTTTTCCACCGTAGGCCTTGTTCAGCAGTGTTAGTTCTGTAGTGCAACCCTGGCCCAGACTGGATGAACACTGCCATCTAGTGGACATTTGACTGCATGACAGGAAGACAAAGGGACCCTATTCATTAGCAGTGTTTCCCAACCAGGGGTACTAGGACCCCTGCAGGTACTTGAACTATACACAGGGGGTCCTTGAGAAGACTCATGAGACCAGAGGGTTACTGGTATAATGCAAATGAGAGGGTCCTCTGGGTAACCGAAAAAGGTTGGGAACCACTGCCCTATACAGAGCAATAGTAATGGAGACTTTTTGTAGGCACTAACTCCACCTCGGTTCATTGGACAAATCCTACAGGGAAATTAATGGAGTTTTTGTCAGGTTTTTGGATAAATTCCGACGATAAGGTCTGTGGTAAACACAGGCTTAGGAGATCTTATAACCTACGTTTTATTCTATGAGATAATCTTCATCAGCTAACGTCACTTTCTGTGAAATTTGAAGCATTTATTTAATGAGAAAAAGCCCATAAAAGCTTCATAATTCATAAAGGTCATGTTAACTGACTGATATTATCTCATAGAACAAAACATAAAGGCTTCATTATTCATAAAGGTCATGTTAACTGACTGATATTATCTCATAGAACAAAACGTATAAGATCTACTAAGTCTGTGTTCATCTCAGACCTTATTTTCAGCGTTTATCCCAAAACCCTAGTCTTTCCCCATTCATTTAGGTTACAAGCTGGCGAGCTCTATACAGTGCACACTGCTTTATGGCACCCTTTCACAGTCATGGGGAGAATCTCAATTGCACACTCCTCGCCTCCTTCTCAAAACCCATTGGATGAGAAAGCCAGAGGTCCCGCCCCTCTGACCTTCTCCTCCAATGGGTTTAGAGGAGGTGAAGAGAGAGAACGGGAGGAGTATACAATTGAGATTCTCCCAGAGGGTAACTGCATACATGGAGTGTGTCTGAAAGTGGTTGTTGCTAAAGAAGTGGGAGGATCAACAGAAGAGGGTGTATGGAAACATAACAGCTAATTGGGCAGATTGGTTGCCACTCAAGACCATTTTGCATGGCTGCTTGCTGCTTCCTTGTAGCATTTTAGCTAAACCTAACCCTAACTCTTTTCCTAATCTTAACCTCATTATCCTGATCTGCTAGGTTACTCCTACAACCGGCCACGTTAATTATCCTAACCTGCCACGTTAATTATCCTAACCTGCCACGTTAATTATCCTAACCTGCCACGTTAATTATCCTAACCTGACACGTTAATTATCCTAACCTGCCACGTTAATTATCCTAACCTGCCACGTTAATTATCCTAACCTGCCACGTTAATTATCCTAACCTGACACGTTAATTATCCTAACCTGCCACGTTAATTATCCTAACCTGCCACGTTAATTATCCTAACCTGACATGTTAATTATCCTAACCTGACACGTTAATTATCCTAACCTGCCACGTTAATTACCCTAACCTGACACGTTAATTATCCTAACCTGCCACGTTAATTATCCTAACCTGCCACGTTAATTATCCTAACCTGACACGTTAATTATCCTAACCTGCCACGTTAATTATCCTAACCTGCCACGTTAATTATCCTAACCTGACATGTTAATTATCCTAACCTGCCACGTTAATTATCCTAACCATCTAAGTTAGTTCTCCTAACCTGCCACTTTAATTATCCTAACCAGACACGTTAATTATCCTAACCTGCCACGTTAATTATCCTAACCATCTAAGTTAGTTCTCCTAACCTGACATGTTAATTATCCTAACCTGCTACACTAATTATCCTAACCCGACATGTTAATTATCCTAACCTGCCACGTTAATTATCCTAACCATCTAAGTTAGTTCTCCTAACCTGCCACTTTAATTATCCTAACCAGACACGTTAATTATCCTAACCTGACATGTTAATTATCCTAACCATCTAAGTTAGTTCTCCTAACCTGCCACGTTAATTGTCCTAACCTGCCACGTTAATTATCCTAACCATCTAAGTTAGTTCTCCTAACCTGCCACGTTAATTATCCTAACCTGACATGTTAATTATCCTAACCTGCCACGTTAATTATCCTAACCAGCTAAGTTAGTTCTCCTAACCTGACACGTTAATTATCCTAACCTGCTACACTAATTATCCTAACCTGACATGTTAATTATCCTAACCTGACACTTTAATTATCCTAACCTGACATGTTAATTATCCTAACCTGCCACGTTAATTATCCTAACCTGACATGTTAATTATCCTAACCTGCCACGTTAATTATCCTAACCAGCTAAGTTAGTTCTCCTAACCTGACACGTTAATTATCCTAACCTGCTACACTAATTATCCTAACCTGACATGCTAATTATCCTAACCTGACATGTTAATTATCCTAACCAGCTAAGTTAGTTCTCCTAACCTGACATGTTAATTATCCTAACCTGACATGTTAATTATCCTAACCTGACATGTTAATTATCCTAACCTCCCACCTTAATTCTCCTAACCCGCTTAGCTAAAATGCAACAAGGAAGCAGCAAGCAGCCACGCAAAACGGTTTTGAGTGGCAACCAATCAACCCAATTAGCTGTTATGTTTCCATATATGTTATTCCACTTATGTTGATCCTCCCACTTATTTAGCAACACCCACCTTCAGACACCCACACTTGTTTTTCCCTCTCCACTAATGAGGAGATTCTCAATTGCATAATCCTTGCGTCCTCACTCCTCTCTCCTCGACTCCTTCTCAAAACCCATTAGATGAGAAAGCCGGAGGGTTTCCCCTCTGACCTTCTCCAATGGGTTTAGAGAAGGAGGCGAGGAGAGAGAAGAGAGGACCCCAGGAGTATCCACCTCATTTTCTAACGCTTTTGAAAACACTGACGCCAAACACGGAAAAAATGGATCCAACTTCCTCCGCGCTCGCGCATTATTATAATTAATATGCGTTAGAATGTTTCTCTTAGATGATACATTATGACAAAATAGAGAATATTACTGTCCTGCTAATGTTCCTGGACCTTCTAGGCTAAACTGCCGAGTAAAAACCCATAACTGATCCAAATCAGACAGGCTAGATGCAGTTATTTTGAAATTAATATGTATTCAAAACGCCTGGCTTTTGAACGGTTATTCAAATGACCTGGGCTATTCACTGCAGTTTACAGCCTAGACTAGAGTTGTGTACTCACTTGAAAACAATAATAACATTCTTCATTACATTGTGTTGATGTAGCTTAGGTAGAATACGTTTCTTGTCCCTAACAAACTGAAACAATAGGGTAGGTTTTTCGAGCTAGGAGGGAGTTCTGCCTGACTCTGGCATCATAACTGAGAAGAATGGAATAAGGGATGCTTTTAATCATCATGTTACCTCGGCAGGCTTTTTATTTGAGAGAAACGGTGGTTTAATTGACCCTGGTCAGCCAATCGACTGCTCTTCCCTCTGCCAGCCTCTAGCTGACTCAACGGTTGACCCGTCAACTTCTAGTCAATCTTTGTTTCATTTCAACTATTTACTATCTGTGATGTGTTAGATGTCTTGCTTAAGATTGATGTAAAAAAAAACATCCACTGGGGCTGATATGCTTGATCCATTTCTACTGCAGTGCTCTGCCCCCCTGATTGCTGAATCATCAACCCGTAACCTGACAGTTATATCTAGTACTATCTCCAAGGTTTGGAAGGCGGCCCATGTACTCCCCCTTCACAAAGGTGGTGACCCCTTGTGACCTAAATAATTATCGCTCTATTTCTAAACTTTTTTGCCTAGCTAAAATATTAGAATCCTTAATTAATTCTCAGCTAAGATGTATTGTAAATGTACATCAGTGGGGTTTTAGACCAGGTCATAGCACTATCTCTGCTGCATCCCTAGTTATAAATGATGTGGTTCACTGTAAGGATAGAAGGCAACATTGTGCTGCCCTCTTCATTGACCTGTCAAAGGCTGTTGATCACTCACTGCTAATTCAGAGGCTTGGCTCAATTGGCCTAGACCAGGCTGCATGTAACTGGTAAAAAAATGACTTGACAGATAGAACTCAATGTGTATCTACTGATGGTGTTAAATCAGGCGACAGTGTGCTTTAGGACCATGCGGAGGGTTCTGAGCAGTCGGGTAGGCTGTTTGGAGTGTTTATCCAATTGGATAAAAACAAAAATGAATATAAATAAAGTTATGTCTCCCCCACTTCTAAAACCAAAGTTGCACCTATGCTGTTTACATTAACAATATTGACTTGTCTATAAAAAACTGTAACCTCCACTTGTATACAGTTGATAGTTGTTGTGTATGCTATTTCCCCCACGGTTGACCAGGCTCTATCTGAACTACAGTCTGCCTTCATGGAATTACAGAAAAACTTTATTGACCTGAAATGAGCATTGAATGCAGGGAAAACTCAGTATATGTTGTTCTCTAGTGCACATCAAAATAACTGATTTAATGTACTTTGAATGGTGTCCATATTGATTGTGTCCCTGCTTATAAATATCTGGGAATCTGGATAGATGAAAAGCTGTCTTTTAAAAAGCATATTGATGAGTTAGTTAAGAAGCTGAGAATAGAAATGGGCTTCTTCTATAGAAACAGGTCCTGCCTCTCGCTAAACAGTAGAAAGCAGATTATTCAGTCAACGTTCCTATCGGTCCTAGACTATGGTGACATCATTTACATTTACGTCATTTAGCAGACGCTCTTATCGATTTACAAATTGGTGCATTCACCTTATAGCCAGTGGAACAACCACTTTACAATATGTTTTATTTTATTTTTTGGGGGGTGGGGTAAGGGGGGTAGAAGGATTACTTTATCCTATCCCAGGTATTCCTTAAAGAGGTAGGGTTTCAAGTGTCTCTGGAAGGTGGTGAGTGACTCCGCTGTCCTGGCGTCGTGAGGGAGCTTGTTCCACCATTGGGGTGCCAGAGCAACGAACAGTTTTGACTGGGCTGAGCGGGAACTGTGCTTCCGCAGAGGTAGGGGGGCCAGCAGGCCAGATGTGGATGAACGCAATGCCCTCGTTTGGGTGTAGGGACTGATCAGAGCCTGAAGGTACGGAGGTGCCGTTCCCCTCACAGCTCCGTAGGCAAGCACCATGGTCTTGTAGCAGATGCGAGCTTCAACTGGAAGCCAGTGGAGTGTGCGGAGGAGCGGGGTGACGTGAGATAACTTGGGAAGGTGAACAGAGGGGAGAGGTGCGCTTGTGAAGTTGGAAAACATTTTGTGTACGTTTTTTTCCCCGATTTGGTTTTAACTGCACTCTACTTTACTTACCTTAACAAAATAAGATGTATAGTTGAATATTTTAGAAATGAGTCGTCTCAATTCGCTTGCTGCTTGGCTGTATTGACGAAGGTTCCAGTGCCACTGGCAGTGGCTTCGGGAGCTGCTTGGGTTCGTCGGATCGGGAGCTGGAGAGGACAGTTTAGTCTGAGGTCATTTAAGGGCTTCGGGGACACTGGACATCGTTTTTGGAAGCATGCAGGGCACTTTCTGCCTATTGGATTATAAATAGTCAACTGTTGGTTTCAAGGGCTTTCTACCGTGATAACTGTGGGGTTAGACTGTTTGTTTTTTATAGCTCCAAAGGCGCCAACGAACATTTTCAGTTTAGCACCCGGGTTTAGGTTATCTTAAAATATTATTGTATTGTGTGTATTGCCAATTGTTTGCAAGTGGATCATTCATTATTCATTCTTTTTATATACACATTATATCTGTAGGTAAGAACCCTGGTCTCTTTGGTTTTTCCTTAGCGAGTTTAGTCGTACCAGGTTTATTATGTACTGAGTGGACCTTTTCACCATACTTTTACTCTATGGATTTATCTGAGCCTGTGGTGATAGGGTTACATCAACATTATAAATATGGTGGAAACTCCCACTAGTCCATGCCTCCACCAATCCAATGCTTTTAGATTATGGGAAGTAGTGAACAAGTGCACACTTCAGGAGAAAGGAGATATTATTGGGACACACTCAGATGCTCTGTTAATCAACCACATTGGTCTACCACAAGGCTTCCTTGGTTCAAACTGTCAGATTATTGTTATAATGTTGTTTGTAGTATAGAGATAATGATGTTATTGATTACAAAAATGCGAGGGGTGTATTCAGTTTTGTGAGATACTGTATGTTAGAGCAGGAGTAGAGGGGGTAGAAGTTAGAGGTCTGTTACCTGAGTCAAGATCAACGAGAGAGAGAGAGAGAGAGAGAGAGAGAGAGAGAGAGAGAGAGAGAGAGAGAGAGAGAGAGAGAGAGAGAGAGAGAGAGAGAGAGAGAGAGAGAGAGAGAGAGAGAGAGAGAGAGAGAGAGAGAGAGAGAGAGAGAGAGAGAGGTTAAATTAACATCAACAGACTAACATGCAGTCAACTGAATATCTTTTCATCACTGACTTCTAACCAGTGATGTCATCACAACCAGTAACCTTTTCCACTCTTCCACTTTTGGTCCGGCTCAGCTTGACCTCTGACCTCTGAAATGAATGATTTCAAAAACAGACAAAGCAAAGGTATTAAATTAGATATAAACTCATCTGCAAAGAGAGTTACACATTTCCATGGAAAGGGAATGTACACTAAATGACCAAAAGTATGTGGACACCTGCTTGTCAAACATCTCATTCCAAAGTCATGACCATTAGTATGAAGTTGGTCCCCCTTTGCTGCTATGACAGCCTCCACTGTTCAGAGAAGGCTTTCCACTAGATGTTGGAACATTGCTGCGGGGACCTGCTTCCATTCAGCCACAAGAGCATTAGTGAGGTAATGGTAAAAATACATTGCTGCGTGGATTTTTTCCTTTGGACTGCCAGATGGTGAAGTGTGATTCATCACTCCAGAGAACGCGTTTCAATGCTCCAGAGTCCAATGGCGGTGGGCTTTACACCACTCCAGCCGATGCTTGGCATTGCTCATGGTGATCTTAGGCTTTTGTTCGGTTGCTCAACCATGGAAACCCATTTCATGAAGCTCCCGACTAACAGTTGTGCTGACGTTGCTTCCAGAGGCAGTTTGGAACTCGTAGTGAGTGTTGCAACCGAGGACAGACGGTTTTTACACGCTACCCTCTTCAGCACTCAGCGGTCCCGTTCTGTGAGCTTGTGTGGCCTACCACTTCACGCTGAGCCGTTGTTGCTCCTAGACGTTTCCCTTCACAATAACAGAACTTACAGTTGACCGAGGCAGCTCCAGCAGGGCAGACATTTTACTAAATTACTTGTTGGAAAGGTGGCATCCTGTGACGGTGCCACGTTGAAAGTCAATGAGCTCTTCAGTAAGGCTATTCTACTGCCAATATTTGTCTATGGAGATTGCATGGTTGTGTACTCGATTCTATACACCTGTCAGGAAGGGGTGTGGCTGAAATAGAATCCACTAATTTGAAGGGGTGTCCACATACTTTTGTATCTATAGTGTGTGTACACACGTGTGTTGTTGCATCATACCAACGATAAGCCTATCTTCCCCAGCACATCATGAAAGGTCATGTTGATGTTCATTTAACCTCAGCCTCTCTCTCTCTCTCTCTCTCTGTCTCTCTGTCGCTCTGTCTCTGTCTCTGTCTCTCTTTCTCCTCTCTCTCTCTCTCTCTTTCTCCTCAGATATCCAGGCTCAAAGCATCAGTCCACCAGGTAGGTAGAGTATAAATCTACAATGATTATAGCAGTTCAATATTAGTCAACTTTATTATCCCACATGGAGAAATTCATGTGTCCATACACACCATTCTAAAACCCAATAACAAGTACTGTTTTATGGAACTACTAATACTTGTCAACCACAAAGCATTACTGCTGTTAGAATAACAGAAGCCCTGTCATAATCTGTCCTCACCACTGTGTTTTCCTCTCTGCTGTTTACAGCTGAATACTCAGTCAGACTGGTGAATGGGACCACTTCCTGTTCTGGGACAGTGGAAGTCTTCTCCAGAGGAGAGTGGTCAGGTCTATGTACTATAGGGTGGAGTATGATAGAGACTAAGGTTGTGTGTAGAGAGCTGGGCTGTGGGAATGCTGTAGCTGAATCTAGAGGACCTCTGGTTGAAGATGGAAGAGGAGGAGTCTCACTATTGGTTTGTAGTGGAGATGAGTCTACTATTAGAGAGTGTAACACCATAAGAAGAGGACCTGATGAATGTAATGGTGAATATTATCATCATGTGATCTGTTCAGGTAAGAGACTGGTAATATTTAGATATTTAATTTGTAAATTATACAATATTTGCATATATCATGTTTTATGTGTTTTCCATTTCATTATAAGAGAGGGAGAGATGTTAGATGTATTTAAACATTATATTTGTGTTTGTCATATTGGTTTATGGGAGATGTGCATGGGCAGATCATTGTAGTTCAGATGTTACTGAAGTGAAGCTGCCTGATGGATGTCCAGCTGTTTATTTTCTATAAAGTGAAGTGAACTTATTCCTGTCTCCTGCCTGCATTATTCCCAACCCTGTCCTGAGTGACTAAGAACCCATTTCTACCTCTTACAGTATCAAACATAGCAACCTACAATCTTTTATCCAACATATTTGTGTTTAGTCCTTGACAGTGTCATCAACAAAACGGATTGAATGTTCCACCAACTCTTTTTCTCCAGAGTCTGTGCAGCTTGTGGATGGAGCTGGTCTCTGCTCTGGGAGACTGGAGGTGAAGTCCAATCAGTCCTGGGCGTCAGTGTGTGAAGCTGACTTTGACCAGCAGGATGCAGAGGTAGTCTGTGGGGAGCTTGGCTGTGGGGCTCCTGCAGCTCTACAGGGGGGGCTCTGTGGAGAAGGTGAGGGTCAGACCTGGGATAAAGAGTTCCAGTGTAAAGGCAATGAGTCCCTTCTCCTGGACTGTGACACCTCAGACAGAAAAAACAACACCTGCCTACCTGGTAATGCTGTTGGACTCACCTGCTCAGGTAAGAAACAGTTTGTCACTCAATCAACATTGTTTCTCCCATGGAGTGAAGAATATGAGAGGCAATATAGGTGTGTTTTAGTGAGAAAATAGTAAGATTACTGTCTCTCTCTCTTCTTTTCTCAGAGCCTGATGATGTGAGGCTGGTGGGAGGAGGCAGTCGCTGTGCTGGTGGACTGGAGCGGTACGACCAGGGAGAGTGGAGGACTGTGGCAGCTGTAGACAGGAACAAGGCTGTAGCTGCAGTAGTGTGTAGACAGCTGGGTTGTGGCTCCACTGTTTCAGTACTACCTGGAAACACCACTGGAGGGTTTGGAGTTCGTTGTTCTGGGTCTGAGTCTTCACTGAGGGAGTGTTGGACATCGTATTCAACTTATTATATCGGTCTTGGATTCACAGTGATCTGCTCAGGTAATAACAAGCTACACTTTATGGCCAAAAATGCAGTGGTCTAAGGCACTGCATCGCAGTGTTAGCTGTGCCACTAGAGATCCTGGTTCGAATCCAGGCTCTGTCGTAGCCGGCTCCAACCGGGAGACCCATGGGGCGGCGCACAATTGGCCCAGCGTCGTCCAGGGTAGGGGAAGGAATGGCCGGCAGGGATGAAAAAATATTGTATGCACTCACTAACTGTAAGTCACTCTGGAGAAGAGCGTCTGCTAAATGACTAAAATGTAAATGTAGTGGATTCAGCTATTTCAGCCATACCTGTTGCTGACAGGTGTATAGGATCGATCACACAAAGCCATACAATCCACAGACCACCATTGGTAGTAGCTTGTGTGGCCTTACTGAAGAGCTCAGTGACTTTCGACGTGGCGTCTAGGAGCAACATTGGCTCAGCCACGAAGTGGTAGGCCACATAAGTGATCTGCTCAGGAAATATCAATATATGATCATTATATTCCACTGATTCCCTTTATTCATTCAACTTCCTCTGCCCCTCTAATGATGACTGTTTGCTTGTAAGTCTGCAAAATAAATCACTCAGTCAAGTAGGAATCAAATACAACTTAAATATCGCAGAATGCTTTTGTATTTGAGTGTTATCTCAGTGAACGTCTCTACTCACTACCACTGTCACATGTCATGTTATTGTCATATCTAAATGAGGAAAGTAGTTGAGGAGCTACGTTTTCTTTTTCTCTCCTCTTGTTCCAGATGTCCTGCTTCAGCCTGATATCAACATATGTTGTCTCAGTGACTGTAGGCCCACTACTCATGTTGCCCTGTGAGGGAGGGTGGCTAGCACTGTTACATGCTGATGTTATTGTCATATCTATAGGAAACTAGTTGAAGAGGTTTTTCTTGTTCTCTTTTCTTGTTACAGATCTCCTGGTCCAGCCTGATATCTTCCTGACTGACTCAATGGGAGGGGTCTCCAGGGGCCACCAGGGGCCCGAAGTGTTTAGGGGCTACAACTTCACCATCACCTGCTCCACTCAGCCACAGTACCCAGGAGGCTCCTTCCTCCTCACGTTCACCGGCTCCAACAGAACCCAGACCCAGCCAGCTGTCAATCACTCTGCTGCCTTCCTCTTCCATGCTGCAGATGGCTCCCACCAAGGGAACTACAGCTGTGTTTATGACAATTATGTTTTCTCTCATAACTTCTCCTCTGAGAGTGAGCTCCTCAACCTCACCGTCACAGGTAACTGAACATGAACCAGACTTCTAACTTTGTCATTGACAGATTTCCCACAGATCTATATGAAGATGATCAGTCCCCTCATCAAAGGTGTTTCTGTTTGCAGCCTCTCCTCTGCCAGCCTTCATCATCAGACACGTTGTAGTGCTGCTGATCCTACTGACAGCCATCACCACCATCTACCTGTACTACAAGGTAAAGACAGTTACTCAGACGTTACAAGTCATTTAAATGTTTGTGTCTATGAGCAGGGTTCAGATTCTACATTGGTCTATATCTGTGTTTAAGGTGTGTGATTAACCAGATGTGTATCTTTGACTTGTGTTGCACTATCTTGGGTTTGTTCTTCTGTACTGAGAACGAGAGACGCGCACACACACAGAGAATGAGAGGCGCGCACACACAGAGAACGAGAGACGCGCACACACACAGAGAACGAGAGACGCGCACACACAGAGAACGAGAGGCGCGCACACACAGAGAACGAGAGGCGCGCGCACACAGAGAACGAGAGGCACGCGCACACAGAGAACGAGAGACGCGCACACACAGAGAACGAGAACGAGAGACGCGCACACACAGAGAACGAGAACGAGAGGCGCGCGCACACAGAGAACGAGAGACGCGCACACACAGAGAATGAGAACGAGAGGCGCGCACACACAGAGAACGAGAACGAGAGGCGCGCGCACACAGAGAACGAGAGACGCGCACACACAGAGAATGAGAACGAGAGGCGCGCACACACAGAGAACGAGAGACGCGCACACACAGAGAACGAGACGAGAGGCGCACACACAGAGAACGAGAGAAGCGCACACAGAGAACGAGAGACGCGCACACACAGAGAACGAGAACGAGAGGCGCGCACACACAGAGAACGAGAGAAGCGCACACAGAGAACGAGACGCGCACACACAGAGAACGAACGAGAGGCGCGCGCACACAGAGAACGAGAGACGCGCACACACAGAGAATGAGAACGAGAGGCGCGCACACACAGAGAACGAGAGACGCGCACACACAGAGAACGAGAACGAGAGGCGCGCACACACAGAGAACGAGAGAAGCGCGCACACAGAGAACGAGAGACGCGCACACACAGAGAACGAGAACGAGAGGCGCGCACACACAGAGAACGAGAGAAGCGCGCACACAGAGAACGAGAGACGCGCGCGCGCACACACAGAGAACGAGAGGCGCGCACACAGAGAACGAGAGGCGCGCACACACAGAGAACGAGAGACACACACAGAGAACGAGAACGAGAGACGCGCACACACACAGAGAACGAGAGACGCGCGCACACAGAGAACGAGAATGAGACACGCGCACACACAGAGAACGAGAGGCGCGCACACACAGAGAACGAGAGACACGCGCGCGCGCACACACACAGAGAACGAGAGGCGCGCACACACAGAGAACGAGAGGCGCGCACACACAGAGAACGAGAGACGCGCACACACAGAGAACGAGAGACGCGCGCACAAGGAGAACGAGAGGCGCGCACACACAGAGAACGAGAGACGCGCACACACAGAGAACGAGAGGCGCACACACACAGAGAACGAGAGACGCGCACACACAGAGAACGAGAGGCGCGCACACACAGAGAACGAGAGACGCGCGCACACAGAGAACGAGAGGCGCGCACACACAGAGAACGAGAGACGCGCACACACAGAGAACGAGAGGCGCGCACACACAGAGAACGAGAGACGCGCACACACAGAGAACGAGAGGCGCGCACACACAGAGAACGAGAGGCGCGCACACACAGAGAACGAGAGACGCGCGCACACAGAGAACGAGAGACGCGCACACACAGAGAACGAGAGACGCGCACACAGAGAACGAGAGACACGCACACACAGAGAACGAGAACGAGAGGCGCGCACACACAGAGAACGAGAACGAGAGGCGCGCACACACAGAGAACGAGAGGCGCGCACACAAAGAGAACGAGAGACGTGCACACACAGAGAACGAGAGACGCGCACACACAGAGAACGAGAGACGCGCACACACAGAGAACGAGAGACGCGCACACAGAGAACGAGAGACACGCGCGCGCACACACAGAGAGAACGAGAACGAGAGACGCGCACACACAGAGAACGAGAGACGCGCGCGCACACACAGAGAACGAGAGGCGCGCACACAGAGAACGAGAGACACGCGCGCGCGCACACACAGAGAACGAGAACGAGAGGCGCGCACACACAGAGAACGAGAGGCGCGCACACACAGAGAACGAGAGACGCGCACACACAGAGAACGAGAGGCGCGCACACACAGAGAACGAGAGGCGCGCGCACACACACAGAGAACAAGAGACGCGCGCACACACAGAGAGAACGAGAGACGCGCGCGCACAGAGAACGAGAGACGCGCGCACAGAGAACAAGAGACGCGCGCGCACACAGAGAACAAGAGATGCGCGCGCACACACACATAGAACGAGAGACGCGCGCGCACAGAGAACGAGAGACGAGCGCACACACAGAGAGAACGAGAGACGCACGCGCACAGAGAACGAGACGCGTGCACAGAGAACAAGAGACGCGCGCGCACACACACAGAGAACAAGAGACGCACGCGCACAGAGAACGAGAGACACGCGAACACACAGAGAACGAGAGGCGCACGCGCACAGAGAACGAGAGACGCGCGCGCGCACACACACAGAGAACGAGAGACGTGCGCACACAGAGAACGAGAATGAGAGACGCGCACACACACAGAACGAGAGACACGCGCGCGCGCACACACACAGAGAACGAGAGACGCGCGCACACAGAGAACGAGAGGCGCGCACACACAGAGAACGAGAGACGCGCACACACAGAGAACGAGAGGCGCGCACACACAGAGAACGAGAGACGCGCACACACAGAGAACGAGAGGAGCGCACACACAGAGAACGAGAGGCGCGCACACAGAGAACGAGAGACACGCGCGCGCACACACAGAGAACGAGAACGACGCACGCGCGCGCACACAGAGAACGAGAGACGTGCGCACACACAGAGAACGAGAGACGCACGCACACACAGACAACGAGAGACGCGCGCACACACAGAGAACGAGAGACGCGCGCGCACAGAGAACGAGAGACGCGCGCACAGAGAACAAGAGACGCGCGCACACAGAGAACAAGAGATGCGCGCGCACACACACATAGAACGAGAGACGCGCGCGCACAGAGAACGAGAGACGAGCGCACACACAGAGAGAACGAGAGACGCACGCGCACAGAGAACGAGAGACGCGTGCACAGAGAACAAGAGACGCGCGCGCACACACACAGAGAACAAGAGACGCACACGCACAGAGAACGAGAGACACGCGCACACACAGAGAACGAGAGGCGCACGCGCGCACACACACAGAGAACGAGAGACGTGCGCACACAGAGAACGAGAATGAGAGACGCGCACACACAGAGAACGAGAGGCGCGCACACACAGAGAACGAGAGACGCGCGCACACACACAGAGAACGAGAGACGTGCGCACACAGAGAACGAGAATGAGAGACGCGCACACACAGAGAACGAGAGACGCGTGCACACAGAGAACGAGAGGCGCGCACACACAGAGAACGAGAGGCGCGCACACACAGAGAACGAGAGACGCGCGCACACAGAGAACGAGAGGCGCGCACACACAGAGAACGAGAGACGCGCACACACAGAGAACGAGAGGAGCGCACACACAGAGAACGAGAGGCGCGCACACAGAGAACGAGAGACACGCGCGCGCACACACAGAGAACGAGAGACGCGCGCGCGCACACACAGAGAACGAGAGACGCGCACACACAGAGAACGAGAGGCGCGCGCACACACACAGAGAACAAGAGACGCGCGCACACACAGAGAGAACGAGAGGCGCGCGCACAGAGAACGAGAGACGCGCACAGAGAACAAGAGCGCGCAGCACACAGAGAACAAGAGATGCGCGCGCACACACACATAGAACGAGAGACGCGCGCGCACAGAGAACGAGAGACGAGCGCACACACAGAGAGAACGAGAGACGCACGCGCACAGAGAACGAGAGACGCGTGCACAGAGAACAAGAGACGCGACGCACACACACAGAGAACAAGAGACGCACACGCACAGAGAACGAGAGACACGCGCACACACAGAGAACGAGAGGCGCACGCGCGCACACACACAGAGAACGAGAGACGTGCGCACACAGAGAACGAGAATGAGAGACGCGCACACACAGAGAACGAGAGGCGCGCACACACAGAGAACGAGAGACACGCGCGCGCACACACACAGAGAACGAGAGACGTGCGCACACAGAGAACGAGAATGAGAGACGCGCACACACAGAGAACGAGAGACGCGTGCACACAGAGAACGAGAGGCGCGCACACACAGAGAACGAGAGGCGCGCACACACAGAGAACGAGAGACGCGCGCACACAGAGAACGAGAGACGCGCGCACACAGAGAACGAGAGGCGCACACACACAGAGAACGAGAGACGCGCGCGCACACACACAGAGAACGAGAGACGCGCGCACACAGAGAACGAGAGGTGCGCACACACAGAGAACGAGAGGCGCGCGCTCGCACACACACAGAGAACGAGAGGCGCGCACACACACACACAGAGAACGAGAGACGCGCGCACACAGAGAACGAGAATGAGAGACGTGCACACACAGAGAACGAGAGGCACACACACACAGAGAACGAGAGGCGCGCACACACAGAGAACGAGAGACGCGCGCGCACACACAGAGAACGAGAGACGCGCGCACACAGAGAACGAGAATGAGAGACGCGCACACACAGAGAACGAGAGGCGCGCACACACACACACAGAGAACGAGAGACGCCCGCACACAGAGAACGAGAATGAGAGACGCGCACACACAGAGAACGAGAGGCACGCACACACAGAGAACGAGAGGCGCGCACACAGAGAACGAGAGACACGCGCACGCGCACACACAGAGAACGAGAACGAGAGACGCGCACAAACAGAGAACGAGAGGCGCGCACACACAGAGAACGAGAGGCGCGCACACACAGAGAACGAGAGACGCGCGCGCACACACACAGAGAACGAGAGACGCGCACACACAGAGAACGAGAGGCGCGCACACACAGAGAACGAGAGGCGCGCGCACACACAGAGAACAAGAGACGCGCGCACACACAGAGAGAACGAGAGATGCGCGCGCACAGAGAACGAGAGACGCGCGCACAGAGAACAAGAGACGCGCGCGCACACAGAGAACAAGAGATGCGCGCGCACACACACATAGAACGAGAGACGCGCGCGCACAGAGAACGAGAGACGAGCGCACACACAGAGAGAACGAGAGACGCGCGCGCACACACAGAGAACGTGAGACGCGTGCACAGAGAACAAGAGACACACGCGAGCACACACAGAGAACGAGAGACGCGCGCACACAGAGAACGAAAGACACGCGCGCGCACACACAGAGAACGAGAGGCGCGCACACACAGAGAACGAGAGACGCGCACACACACACAGAGAACGAGAGACGCGCGCGCGCACACACACAGAGAACGAGAGACGCGCGCACACAGAGAACGAGAATGAGAGACGCGCACACACAGAGAACGAGAGGCGCGCACACACAGAGAACGAGAGACACGCGCACACACACAGAGAACGAGAGACGCGCGCACACAGAGAACGAGAGGCGCGCACACACAGAGAACGAGAGGCGCGCACACACAGAGAACGAGAGACGCGCACACACAGAGAACGAGAGGCGCGCGCACACAGAGAACGAGAGACGCGAGCGCGCACACACACAGAGAACGAGAGACGCGCACACACAGAGAACGAGAGGCGCGCACACAAGGAGAACGAGAGTCGCGCACACACAGAGAACGAGAGACGCGCACACACAGAGAACGAGAGGCGCTCACACACAGAGAACGAGAGACGCGCGCACACGGAGAACGAGAGGCGCGCACACAGAGAACGAGAGACGCGCACACGGAGAGAACGAGAGGTGCGCACACACAGAGAACGAGACGCGCACACACAGAGAACGAGAGGCGCACACACACAGAGAACGAGAGACGCGCACAGCACACAGAGAACGAGAGGCGCACACACAGAGAACGCAGAGACGCGCACACACACAGAGAACGAGAGGCGCGCGCACACAGAGAACGAGAGACGCGAGCGCGCACACACACAGAGAACGAGAGACGCGCACACACAGAGAACGAGAGGCGCGCACACAAGGAGAACGAGAGGCGCGCACACACAGAGAACGAGAGACGCGCACACATAGAGAACGAGAGGCGCTCACACACAGAGAACGAGAGACGCGCGCACACGGAGAACGAGAGGCGCGCACACACAGAGAACGAGAGACGCGCGCACAGAGAACGAGAGACGCACACACACAGAGAACGAGAGAGGAGCGCACACAGAGAACGAGAGACGCGCGCGCGCACACACAGAAACGAGAGACGCGCGCGCACACACAGAGAACGAGAGGCGCGCGCGTACAGAGAACAAGAGACGCGCGCGAGCACAAACAGAGAACGAGAGACACGTACACAGAGAACGAGAGACACGTACACAGAGAACGAGAGACGCGTGCGCGCACACAGAGAACGAGAGACGCGCGCGCACAGAGAACGAGAGTCGCGCGCGCACAGAGAACGAGAGACGCGCGCGCACAGAGAACGAGAGACGCGCGCGCACAGAGAACGAGAGACGCACGCACACAGAGAACGAAAGACACGCGCGCGCACAAACAGAGAACGAGAGACACGTACACAGAGAACGAGAGACGCGTGCGCGCACACAGAGAACGAGAGACGCGCGCGCACAGAGAACAAGAGACGCGCGCGAGCACACACAGAGAACGAGAGACGCGCGCACAGAGAACGAGAGACGCACACACACAGAGAACGAGAGAGGAGCGCACACAGAGAACGAGAGACGTGCGCGCACAGAGAACGAGAGACGCGCGAGCACAGAGAACGAGAGACGCGCGCACACACAGAGAACGAGAGACGGTTTTGGGTAACATGGGGGTTTTGGGTAACATGGGGGTTTTTCGTAACATGGGGTTTTGGTAACATGGGGTTTTGGGTAACATGGGGTTTTAATTACTTTTAGAGAGTAGCTCAATTACGTTTGTTTTGTGTTCCAGAATGTATTGCTGCTTTTAGCTTTTGTCTTTATGTCTTTATCTTATTTAGTGTTTCTCTTAGATTCTTTATCTTGAAGTGTTTCCATTATTAGTATATGACTGACTCACTCACTCACTCTTGGTGCTGTGTCTCCCTAGACCACCAGGAGGCAGAAGAGAGTGAACAGGGTGAGCAGCATGGATCTTTATGTTGATGCCAATGCCATGGAGATGGTCTCTCTGAGCTCCAGAGCTGAAGCTGGACCGGGAGAGG